>NC_048428.1:9699655-9715568 GCF_013103735.1 Etheostoma cragini | reverse complement strand
ACACACACACACACACACACACACACACACACACACACACACACACTTTTAGACATGGCGGAGAGAACTAAACATCCAAAACTGTGGTTGTACTTTACTATAATTGTAAATATAATGCTGACAAATAATCCTTGTTGCCATAAGTGCTACAAGTATCTTACATGTAAGGGTGGAAACACGAGTAATCTTTCAAAACATTAAAGTACATTACATGTATACAGAAATCCACAGTTTTCAACCATCTAGCAAGTTCACCTATCGTTGCCCCAGGTATGTTGCATGCTAGCAGCCTGAAGCCCACACAGAGTCAAGTCAATTATACGACAACAAGAGTTAATGATTATCCGTAACTATTAGCCAGCTGACTGCTGTGGGCTCGTTCATAAATCCTGACTTCCGCCAGAGAAGACCAACATCTTGATTTTTTTTCCAGAAGAGCTACCAACGGTTAGACCTCTAGCAGAATATCTGCAGGTCTCACCAGAATCAAATAAGGATTTGTTAAAAAGAAAGAGCAGTTTCCTTTTGCTTTAAAAATGTTTATTTTATTGTTTTACATTTCTATAATCTGCTAAAAACAATGCTTTTATAGTTTGATACTCAAGAATGTTAATTGATATAAGAGAATAAAGCGGTGTCACTTCTGTTGTTAATATGTTTTTTTTTCTTAAAAAAGGTGCCCTGCTACACATATTTTATCACTTTGTGGTAATGTATGGAGTTCTACCATGGACTCTGTAATATTCTTTGTGGAAAAAATGCCTTGGTTACCTTGGTTACCTCGTTTCAAGCCATTCTAGTGTGGTATAGAAAGCCTGTAGGACGACGTGGTTTGTGCCAGTTCTCATAAATATTCAATGAGCTGAGCTGCTGTACTCTGATTGGCTAACAGCTAGCCAATGAGAGCCTGGCTATTAGCATCTTTTACCAAGCGCAACTGGGAGAGCTCATGAATAGTAGTGAGCTCAGGCAACATGACATCAGACCGACCAGCTGTTGTAATTAGCCTGATTTCTCCACTTGTTTCTTTTCAGTGGGTAGAGCTGACAGAGGAGGTAGCAGTTCATTTTCGTTTTCACAACGTAACACAAAAACATATGGACCAAACATATAAAAAAATCCAGTTAAGTTTTGTGTGGAGGGGCACCCTTAAGTTGCTGGAAAGCTTTACCCACGGTAATTGTATTGTAATAAGAGGACGTAGACAAACAATCCTACTGCTAAAAACTAATATCCAAAGTCTAGGCTGAACAAACAGTATGGAATTTATCTAAGGTATAAACTCCCCGATCAAGAAGAACTATGTCGGTAAAGTTTCTGCCCAGGCTGGTAGGTAATGACCAAGGAAGTGACATGCTAACGTCCCTGTTTCACTGGCACATTTAGTTGAATAAAGACACCACAAGCAATACCACAGACCACAGCATTGTGAAATGCAAGTGATTGAGCTTTTTTTCCCATTCACAATATAACAAACACATATGGTTTTGTGTGGCAGCGCACCTTTAAAAAAAAAGTACCGTTAAGAATACCGCATTGATGAGCGGTATCGGTAAGAGTAGTAATACACTTAAAATCAACACTATGTCCAACCCTACCGGAATTATAAGAAATTTTGACAAATTTATATATCAGGACAAAAAGATCCCAATGTCTTTGTTTTCACCGATGTGTTCCAAGGTGAAATTAAAAAAATGGTTATTAGCGAACTATTCATTTCACAGCATTTTCTTTAATTAAAGATGTTATGATTAGATATCCTTATCTAGCTTCACTTTGTTACATGTTTCTCTAAGTTGGGCACTCCCTTGGTATTCTCTCTATTTTTCTCTCCTCCCCCTGTTACACCTTTCATCACTTTTATATATCTCAGCTCTAAGCCTCTACCTCTCCCTCTAGGGCTCATGTCTCAGATATAAACAACTTTATGCTCATTTCAACACTGGTGGTCTGTGCATGTGTGTGTCAGAGTGTGTGTGTATGGGTGTATTACCTTTGTCACCACTCCAGACACAATCACTGGGGCCTTTGGTGGACTAAAAAAGGAGAAGAAATGAAAAGAAATACAAAACAATTGAAAATGATTTATAGAATTCATAACAATATACATTTCAGTAAGCAGAGAAGGTGCCCAGTGCTTCATTCTTTGCTGATTGTGTGTGTAATTTAGTCATATTGTGTATAGGCCGAGGGAGAGCGTACTGTACGGCAACGTTAACAGAAGTCTACCAATCTGGTTACTTCACAACCTCCAAAAGTGACATTGTGCAAAAATTCGAACATCCAAAGTTGGCAAAAAACATAGCACCCACAGTTTTACTCTCTCTGGCAACACACACACACACACACACACACCCTCGGATGGACCTGCCAGCAGCTTAAATAGCTCCCATTCATCCTGGCCAAACACTGGGGCTCACAATTTCTGGATGGAAAGCATGAGAGGAGAGAGGGAGGGAGGGAGGGAAGTGGGGGGAGAGCTGAGGCTATGAGAGGGAAAAGAGAGTTGAAGAGGTGAATGATGACAAAGGGAAGGAGAAAAAAGAAGAGGAAACAGAAATGTAGAAAAGCAAAGGGGGCAAGGGGGGAAAAGGCAGGACAGATAGCAAAGGGAGGCGAGAGGGCAGCGAGGAGAGGGGATCATAATAGACTGTTAGAGGAGAGGAGAAAAAGATGGAGGAGCGAGCACTCACTTAGACATAGAGAAAGGAAAGGGACGGAGGTAGAGAAAAAGATGAGGAGGAGGAATGCGGAACCCGGGGTAAGTATTGACCTTGACATGACAAACGAGCGCCGTCTAATTTTACGGCGGTGTCACCCCCCGGCAAAAGAGTAGTTGCGGTAGCCACCTTCAAAACTCCTCTCAAAGACATTAGCTATAGCAGCAAGCATGTCCAACTTATGGCTTACCTCATTAACAGCATAAATAGGTTGAAAAGATGAAACGTTTCTCACACGAACTGCGGTCTCAGCAGCAGCCAAATCCAAGCAACATCGTTTGAAACATCTGCTACTTTCTTATAGATTTTATGATCCATGCACAACTCTTTATGGATTTGGACAACACATCTGGCTAACCTCCATCCCTGCAATCAACATCTTGGCTCTGAATGGCCTTCTGCTACCTATCTTAATGAGTGTATTTACACCTTGCTATTAAATGAATGCTTGGATATGTTGGATTTCACAGATAATGTTCTCACTAGCCACCTGTCAAAATGTGGGGTCAAGAGGTTTTCTATTAGCAAGTCAATTAACTACATATTAGATATAATATTATATATATATATACATATAATATTAGCATGTTCCTCATTGCAATGAATGCTCTGCTAGCTGTGAAGTGGTCCTGCTAGCTTATCGCTAACATTTGGCTGGAAAGTTGAGGAGTTTCAAACTTTTTAAGGTTATCTGAGGAACGGTTGGGGAATAAATGTGCATATGGCAATTCATTTTTTATGTTTATGTGCAAGAACTGTGCTCAACTTTCATCTTAAAACACATGTGGCTGAGTGCCACAGCAGAAGTTCCTGCTTTTATTACACACAATATAGTTAACTGAAAAACTGTCATGTTAGCATTTAGCACCAGATTTCCTTATTTATTCTAACAGGCCCTCCTCACGCTAGGTTGTCACATGTCTCTATTCTATTGAATGCAGATCTTCATGGTGTCATTTGAGGGTAAACCCTGGAATATTGAAAACAGATTGCAAAGGGAGGGCTGGTATGAAAAAAAAACAGGATGAAAGGAAATCTGTATTGCATTTGACGAATGTTAGCATCAAACTTTGCTTGTTGAAATGGACTGGGTATGATAGAAACAGAGGGCAGACCAATAAGACATTAATAGACAAACAGAAGCGAGGGGTGCAAGCATAGATATAAAGCATTGTTAATATATCTATGGGTGTAAGCCAGCCAGAGATACAGAAAGCTACAGGCCTCAGACTCCTTCAAAAGTGTAAAATATTTATTTTTTAAGTTTGACAAAGATGATTGTAGATACTACAGACAGGCAGACACAAATTATAAACTACTGACACCTATTTTTTATCTATTCTATCTGTATAGTAAAATGGAATGAGAAACAGAGAGAGAGAGAGAGAGAGAGAAATAATTAAATGGCACAAAGATCTCTGCTGAGGTTTGGTGTGGTTGGGACTGGAGGAGGACCATATGGAGAGACAGAGGGAGCCTTTAGGGGGCAGTAGTGAGCTACAGGGAATCCTGGGGAGGAGTTTTCTTTGTACCAGGAGAGTCAGAGGTATAGGACAAGGAGAGGAAGAGGGAAAAAGTGAGAGATACCAAATTTCAACTTCAACTAATAAACGGTGATAAGAATGAAATGTGCATTGACGGTATGATGTTTTCTTTTCTGTCTTTGGCACCAAAGCCACTCCTCACCACCACTACCTCACCCATCTCTTTGCTTCAGCAGAGCAGAAAGTTTGTTGCAGTGGCCGAGGTGGTGGTTGTCATGGAAACTGATGCCTGTTGCCTGCCTCCACTCCTCCTCCTCCTCCTCCTCCTCCTCCACCTCTTAACTTTTGTACCACAAGCTGTCAGTTTACTGCACATTTCCTACCTTCAGTGTATATGTGCGGCGATTTAGTCAAGCGTACACACCGCACCACCCGCTCTTTTTTTCCAGAGGCTCCGGAACACACACACACCTCTCACCAAAAAACATGCAGGAGAGGGGACAGTGCAACCGACATCAAGCCTATGATCACCATTCTATTTTGTTGCTTTTACACATGGAGCCCATCGAGATGTGTGAGCTGTTCATAAACCATGCATTCCCTTCTACGCGTATGTGAAAGAGTTGTGCTGCTCCTGAGTTTTCCTGAACAGGCTAGAAGCCGGTACTGCGTCACCACTTAGCTCTGGCTTCTGCCTCCCTTTCTTGCCTGTATCTCAAACCCTATCCACCCGTCTCCTATTACTCCCTCTCTTACCGAGGAAAAGCTTTCCTCTTTCGTATCTTCACATCGCCACGCCATCCCTCGCTCTCACACCATAATATGTATCCCCTCTCCTCCTCGCCATAATCCCAGCCACCTATCTTTCTCCCTTCACCCCATCTGTCCATCTCGGCTAGATTGGGTACGGCAGGTGTTCCCCTGACTTCACCGCTTCACTGGCTGCTACTAATGTGAAATTTACCCAGTAGCCACCTGCTAGACGTCCATCAGCGAGACACGGAGAGGGACGGACAGAGTGTGTGAGTGAGAGAGTTTCATGCACTGCATCACTGATGTAGTGCAGTTACTCAGCCTCTGTTTTTGGATGGGCAGACAGGTCATTTTTAGTTGAAGATAAACATTTCCTAGGAGGAAGGTAAACCTGCATTTACACAGCCCGGCCGAGAGGAGTTTATCAAGCTAAAGGATTGAACTGGTTTTCCTCAGTGATTAAAATTTTACTATTCACTAATTTATTTTCACAGCCCAAGCAATAATTCCTCTTCTTCTTTGACTGCAAGCTCTAAAAAAAACGAAGCATTTGGAAGGGATGCGGGCAAATATTAAACCCTGTATGACTCCGTCAGAAAAGAGTCTGAGATATTTAAACCCCCCAAATACTATATTGAATTTACAATGCAGACGTTCAGTTTGCTCCCGTCCCTGTGCAACTCATTATTACATGTCAACCATGTCTTTAAGTAAGACTTTAATGCAAGTAATAAAATAAATAATACAGTCATACAAAAGCCGGGAGTCATTTCTTTAAAATCTGAACTCAGACTTGTGAAGCTTCTGCTCTTTGGAATATCCTCACTGTGTTGATAATTATACACGTTTTTTTTAATTAGAGCTTAATCGCTTAGCTCATTGATTATTGATTTTTGAAGCAAAAATAGAACACATTTAGTTTGGCTATCACCAGACCAAGCCAAGCTCAATAGATTTGAGATTGAGCATCGGTCTGGGGAGTTCGCTCTGTGTTTTCTCTGAAGAAGAGTTGTGACCAACGGGCATAGTTCAAATGACTCTGTACTCAATTGGATAGTCCTTCAACCAATCAGACTATATTGAACGTAAACAAGAAGCTGCTTGGTCGCTTCTCTATCGTCATCGTGTTAAACGCGCCAATAGCGCGCCAGGTAGATGTGCTACTTTGTGATTGGTTCCCGCAAAACTGTGGACCAAAACAAGAGAATTAAACGTGCAGGTTTCCCGACCAAGCTGCAAGGCGAAATCAAATCGCCGGCGGAGTGGGCGGGCTTTACCCAGTCTAGCACACATTCCCCAGTTTGTGGGGTTTTACTGCGTTTCTCTGTTTAATATCATTGTGAACCAAATACCTTTAGGTTTTGAACTGATAAATGATACTTGATAAAACCAGACATTTTGAGATGTCACATTGGGCTCTAAGAACCTTAATTGGCCATTTGTTTATCCCATGCACATCCCCAAATGATTAACTGGTAAAATAATTGTAAGAGTCATTCAGAAAGAAAACAAGTTAGTTCCAGTGGCAATACCATTATCCAAGATATGCAGTATGACTCCATTTCCTCTGAAAAAAACAATAAAATGAGGAGTTGCAAATTCAACAGGCTGGAATGGCAGTTACACCTTGACCAATGTCTGCTATAACATAAGGGTTTCTCCTATTGCTTCTTCTATCTTTCTCAAGCAGGTCTTTACCTTTAAGTAAAAGCCCAGCTTGCATGTTGTTTTTGTACTTTGTCATCTTCTTGACCCTCCTTTTCTGCTCTGTCTATTATTGTCACTCATCTTGGCACAAAGGAAATGAGAGCAAGAGGAAAGGACTTATTTCCACTGACAGCCATGACGCTATTCCTGCTCTGAATTACAGAGAAAAACTCAAACAACATGCACGGTGGATAAAAAAAACATGCAATGTATATTTCAGCGTGCGAGGTTGTGGGTTTAAAGTACATACAACATTTTTTGACAGTTGGCAATGTTCTTGAATCCTGCTCTTGGCCATGCATGCACACACGCGCACAACTGATATGTGGTGTGAATATGCCATCTGTACCAATACCAAATATGGAGTACACGTGTGTGTAAAAGCAGACTCTTGCCTCAGACCTCAGTAGAAACAATGCATTCAAGCAGCAAAAAGTAAACATGCCAATATGGAAGCAGAACAGTTATTGTCACTAAGAAATAGAGCTGGTGTGATGTAAAACATGCAAACCAAGACTGCTTATGGAAAACAATAGCGACTGCTGAATGGGCTGTCCAAGTTAATGCTGTAATTATGCAGTAATTATGTTGTTTACCGAATTAGCTGGCAACAGAACACGATGAGTATGCTGCAAAACGGCCTACAGTACAGCCTTATAGAAACATAGAAGTGGTAATAGCTCATTTGCAGGGTGTGTGTTTGTGTGTGTGGGTGTGATTAACAACGTACAAATCACCACAGAGTCCTCCATTGCACAGACAGTCGTTCAATCTACAGGCAGAGAGCACGGAACCAGCTTTACCTCTGCAGTACATGTATTTTTGCCGTTTTTGTGTGTCTTTACTATGTGGCAATGGGCCCCTGGGCTTAGATATGACATATCCCCGAAACCTCTCCAACATAAGGGCCAGACACTCAGACTCAAAGAGACACAAGACAACTATAAATGACGTGGCCACGCCGTTTTGTGTCTCTTTGGGGTCCTTTTGTCTCTCTTTATGGTCGTTTTGTCTCTTTGTAGTCCTTTTGTGTGTCTTATACCCCTTTCACACCAAGGGCTCAAACAGGCTTGACTTTGTGTTTGAAAGGGTTAGCCGTGTTGATCGACTCGGCTTCGCGACCCAGGTCCAAAGATAGGTCCGACGCAGGGCTATTTCAATGTAAATTGCATAAGACCAGGGTGGAACTAATAGTGTCATGGTTAAAAAGGGAGGGGGGGGGGGGGCACAGTCGTCACAGAAATCAGATCTCAGCAGGGTAAATGGAAACAGCTAGCTACACTATCTGTCCAATCAGAGTTTTTTGTTGCACAACTCAAGCAACATTGGAACGTAGGCATTAAACACATGCTCTACGGCAACAAATCCCATCCTGCTCTGTGGCTCTGTCTTAGCGCTCAGTGCCACGACGATTGTGATTGGTTTAAAGAAATGCCAGTAAACCAGAGCACCTTTTTCTCCCATCCCATAATGCTTTGTGGGCTAGCCAGATTCATCTTTCCTTGACTGTGTGGGCGTCCTACCTGCTGCTGACGTACTCCTCCTCGTCGTCATCTTTCGGCAGTGGTTCTGGAGCTGCAGCGGCAGGAGCCGGTGCGTGCTTCTGCACTATCCTCATACCTCCAGCCTTTACTGCAACACACACACACATAAACACACACACAGATTACCAGATGACCTGTGACAATTTATTCAAGAGTTCAAACATAATCAGTGTATAAACAGTTAATTAAAACAGGGAGAAAGTCCCTAACATTGCCAGTACTCGGTTTGGGACTTCTACTGTAGTTAACTGTAATTTAACACTACTATAATGTTTGATTTAGACATAATCATTTTTAAGTAGCACTGTAGGTTAACATAGTGAGATAGAAGTCAGTCCCTCGACTGAAAGACCAAGGGTAAAACAGCTGTGGTGACAAGCAGCCGACCTGCCGATGCGTCTTTGAGCCAGGCCCTAATTGCTGCAGGACAGCTGTTCTGATGCTGACATCTGGCCTCACTGCAGAGGCTCTGCTTATAGAAATGCCATTAAGGATCTGCGGTGGTCCTACATTTGAGCTAACACACCTGCCTGTTTGTTACAGACTGAGCTATACATGCTGGGTGCCTCACACTAACCAAAGGTTGGGTGCGAGGGGCACTTCTTATCTTTCTGTGCTATCAGTCCTGCAGGCCACGCTGCCCTCGTCCACGCTGCCCTTGTCCACGTACACCTTAACTCCCTTTCCACAGTCTGCATCAACATGACTGAGCCTATGACCTCCACGTCATCGCCTCCCAGCAGCAGTAACCGGACAGCACTTCACGTTAGACTGCGATGACTCAAAATCACTACAATATCCCCCGGTTCAATATACTGTAAGACATCACGCCAATCAGGAAGTAAGGAAATGTGCGAAATTGAGAAACACGGCCGATTACCCTGCATGCATTTTGAACGTTAAAAAAACGTTGTCAGCAGCTGGCATTTGCAAGTGTGGCGATTGCATAAGTATTAATCATCATCATGTGATTTTTGGTGTGACACAGTGCAAAAGCACAGGCCTTAAGGTTTAATGGTAGCTTTCAAAGACAACACAGCGGCAGCATAAAGAGGTTTACCTGCAGGGAGATGTCCTCCTTTGGTTTCGATTTTCTCCTTCGGCGGCGAAGACATGTCTGCTGTAACGGGACTCTGCAACGAGAAGGCACCACTGCGTCTGACACACTAATTCCTGCTTTATTCTGCCTCAAATTGGGGACTACACTTCAGTGTGGACCGTCAACGTGGCTTTTTCCTGAGCATTGTTTGGAAAGGATGCGTGGTGACGTCATGCGGAAACCGTAAGCAGCGCGTTGACGTCGGCCGCAGCCATACAGCGGTCGGAGCATAGACCGTATTAACGGTCTATGGGTCGGAGCAAGCGAACACTTTTACTCACTTCAGAATTAAATTTCGGATTTTTTTTTAGTCCATCCTAATTATTGATAATAAGAAGTATTTATATAGCTGCTAGATTATTTCAAGGAAATGTGATTATATAGCCTATGTTCCATTTCACCTTTTTCTTTGTGGCCTATTGTATTTTCTGTGTTTTGGACTGTTTTCTTTTTTTACCTTCTTGTTTCTCTTTGTGCCTTCTTTTTTAGTTTTATCATTAAGTAAGGTTGGAATGTTCATTGGATTGAAATTAGTATCTTTTATATACATTTTGTATCAATGATGCCAAAATGTTCAAAAACTGTAAAACAAATTTGTAAAAGCATGCAAATAAAATATAAAACACGCAAGCACACATCCAGGGCAGCCAGTGTGTATCATGCAGTCTGGATACTGTATGTTTCAAGCTTGTAATACACCCATGGTTTCAAGCAGGTTATAAAAAGAAATGAAGCTATGTATTGAGACAATAACTTTCGCACAAATCAAAAAGCTAGCCTATTAAAACTGTGACTGTGCTCCCAATATAATGTTTTCACTATTTTCTATTTGTTAGCATATTTATGTGTTATTCCCAATTCATTGGGTTATGTATATAATGTACTGTATATGTTTACATCTAACTAGTTATATGCAATATCATTGAAGTTTTTTTCAATCACTATGACAATTTTTTCAATACTTTTAACAACTTCCCTTAACTCTTAACACAGTTAGCATAACATATGTCTGTGTGGGCTATTCAGACCCTCACTCACTCCCTCTGCTGCCGAAAGACGTATTCATGCCTTCATCTCCTCACGACTTGACTATTGCAACTCACTACTCCACCTCCATTAAAAGGCTCCAACTGGTTCAGAACTCAGCCGCATTAATCAACAATCTCCCACTCCACATCCTGGCACCACATCACTCCGGTCCTAAAACAGCTACACTGGCTTCCCATTTCTCACCGGATCACGTACAAAATCCTGGTCCTCACCTACAAAGCCATCCACCACCTTGCCCCGTCATACCTCACTGTCCTCCTCTCCCCCTACCAACCTTCACGGTCCCTCAGGTCCACCTCAGCCGGTCTCCTCTATGTCCCCAAATCAAAGCTCCACACGTTTGGGGACAGAGCCTTTTCCAGGGCAGCTCCCAGGCTCTGGAACTCCCTCCCCCATGAGATCTGCATCTCTGAGTCCCTCACCATTTTTCAGTCCCGTCTGAAGACCCATCTTTTCTGTTCTGCCTATCCTTAGTTTTTTTTAAACTTATTTATTTATTTATTTATTTATTTTTATATACACTGTTTCTACTCTGTAAAGCGACTTTGAGCTTGGGAAAAGCGCTATACAAAGTCAATTTATTATTATTATTATCATTATTATTATACAATTAACATTTGTTGTTGCTTTGATACAAAATGCATTCAGTTAACATAAATCAAAAATGTTTGTTTTACACACAAGATCAACCAAGATCTAAACAATGGATTTTTACTGACAAATTTGCAAATACTTTCACAACGTATGTCAGAACAAATAACATCATGTACTAAACCTAACTTATAGACTAAAGGTCAAGTGAACAGCTGTTCATATTGTAAGTTGAAATAAATATATCCCCAGCATTTTACAGTATTCCATTGTTACTGTAAATGAGAGAAACATCTAAATGAAGCTGTGCAAATAGATCAATCATAGCTGATTCCCATCTAGGAAACACACTCAGGTGTTGAGGTTCTTTCAATCACATGACCATCTGTTTTTACAGTATTCTTATGTTACAGTAAGTTAGTGTTGTACTTTGAGAGCCTGTTTCAGGGAGTGCTTTGTGACAGAAAATGACAAAATTAAATATCCAATTGAGCTCATAAGATAAGGACCTAAATATTATGTAAAAAGTGGGAATAAAGACTGGTGTCCTTCAATTGATAAATCATTTAAATAGAGCAAATTACAGAAGTTGACTGACACAATTAAAAAAGAGCCTAGTAGCTGTCCACCTACACAGCCTCTAAGACTGAAGCATTTATCTTCTAATGTAGCGCACAGTTTCCCTCTCTCACCTTTAAGCCCAGTGGCGTGCCCAAGCAGCAGCAGCAGAAGCATTACCAGGATGAGCAATAAAAGGCAAAAGTGAGAAAAAGAAACCTGTGTGTGTGTGTGTGTGTGTGTGTGTGTGTGTGTGTGTGTGTGTGTGTGTGTGTGTGTGTGTGTGTGTGTGTCTTTGTGTGTCAGTGGTGACCTCTTTGACCACCTACTTTTGGTTTTTGCACTATAAGTCCACAGTGGTTCTTTAATTGGCTGATCTGGCAGTGCCCTTGGGCAGAGCTGAGAATTGCAGGCAAAAAAATGAAACCAAGGCCACTAGTTCTGCCTCTCCTTCTGTTAAATATGGCCTATGGTATCTCTAGGAAGTGATGTTTGTATGTGGTGGTTGAGCAGATGTTGATTTATAGTTGTTTATGCTGCAATGTTCATTATGGCATATGTCTTCAGAGTATTGAATCTGATGAGTGTGCATAGATTTACATGAGAGGTCATATGTGTATGTGTGTATGCGTGTGTGTGTGTATACGTGTGTGCGAGAGTGCGTGTGTGCATGGGGCTTTCAGTCATACTTCTTAGTACCTGGGAGCGTCTTCCACTAACAAGGTGTCTTATTTAAAGTGTAGGAAATAACAAGGGCCTCTCAATTTGATTATTTAGATATCAAATGTGTTTGACATTGCATTTGTCTCAGCATAAGCTACTGTGTATGGAGGCTAGTTTTTCTCTGTTCTTCCTCAGCCTTTTCTGTTTTGTTACTCACTTGCCCCATGAGGAATTAATGTGACGGTGTTGCAGAGACTGATAGGGATATGTAAGCAGAGGTGTCAAGTAACAAAGTACAAATACTTTGTTACCTTACTTAAGGAGACATTTTGGTTATCTATACATTACTGGAGTAATTGTTTTACAGCAGACTAATAGTTGTATACTGATTTATAGTTGTTTATACTGCAATGTGTATTATGGGATTTGTCTTCAGAATAATGAATCTGATGAGTGTGCATACATTTACATGAGAGGTCATGTGAAGAGTGTGTCTCTGTGCGTGTGTGTACGTGTGTGTGTATGGGGGGTGTGTCACAGTGATGCGTGCAGACCAATCGTCAACTCTGTAATGGCATAATTGCAGTGTGAAGTGGCAGCTGTGTTCTTCACTTAGATGTTTGCTGCAGTCACAGTCCTCACAAGCACAAACACTCACACACACGCACACACGCACACACACACACACACACACACACACACACACACACACACACACACACGCACACACGCACACACACACACACAAACACACACACACACACACACACACACACCACACACACACACACACACACACACACACACACACACATACACACACACACACACACACACACACACACACACACTGCTGATTGGCAATGGGTTTAGGCAGAGAAGACGTGGTCCTAGCATCACATTTGTCCTGACAGGGCATGAATCTGTTGACAGGGCATTGGTGTCTTTGAGTGAAGAGAGTTCACTCGTAGGTCAAGAAGCAGTCTGATGATAAAAGGATGAATTGTGATATCTAATTAAAAAATGTTTGGACTTTGTTAACTCTTACATGCTGATTAAAATGTTATTCTTACTGATAACAGTGGCCTTGGGGAGGACTCCTGTAGAGTTCCTATACTATCAAGGTTTCTGTAAGCCTGAGTTGCCACTGCTTTGGCAGACCACACTTCAGTCTTGGCTGAGATGTGAAGATGTGCATGTCTCTAAATGCCTGGATTGACTCCCTCCCGCCCTCTATTTGACCCAATATATATATATATATATACATATACGTATACATATACATGCATGTATATGCATATAGATGCATGTGTTTTCAGCCCATGTCCATTTCCTTCTGCTTTCTTTGTGTTGGAATTTTCAACTCCAGTGGATTTATGAGGACTGTGGTTGACCGCTCCCCAGCTCTCAGAAGGGTAAATTGAGAAAGCTAGCTGGATTATCTGTCCAATCAGATTTTCCTCCCTGCACGACTAAAACAACTTTTGATTATACACGTTCCACCAAAACAAGTTCCTATTTTCCAGCGGCACGGTGGCTCCGTGCAGAGCTTAGCACTGCCCGAGACGATTGTGACTGGTTAAGTAAAAAGCCAATAAACCAGAGCACATTTTTCTACCATCCCTGAATGCTCTGTGCCAGACCCTCCTCCGCAGTGCTGTGGAGGAAGGTCTTGCAAAGCAAGACTAGATAAAATGAAACTCTAAATTAAAGGGTGCTCACTTCAATGCTTTGGACTTGTGAGGGACAAACTTAAAAGGAGGTCAAAATGATAGTAAAGCAGCAGAGGCTTTGTTATCCTGACCTTTAGTCTCTACATAAGTTATCATAAAATTCCTCCTAATGCAACTTGACAGCATCTTGTGTTAGATCCTCCCTGCCTGACATCTTTCAAACTCTACACCTCCGGTTTGTAAGACAGAATTTCTATTATAAATGTGTAGACTCAATTTCCCAAACTGGGATAACCTTCATGATATCACAATATTTTATTATTATTAATAATATCAAAATATTTATTTTAAGCATCTCAACCATCCCTACAGCAAGTGCCATCCAGTCACCTGTGCGTATGCGCTTGTTTGATACTACCTGTCACTGCATGCATCCATGAATGCATGCATGTGCGTGGCCACTAGATGGAAGAATGACGCTTTACAACATCTTTCAGTTGTCTATGTGGGAGTTTGTGTCCTGCAGCCTTCATCATCACTGTCACTCCGACAAAGCTTGGAGTGTGATGTCCCAGAAAAACTGAGGAGTCACTGATAGAAACTGCACAACTCCAAAGCAGAAGATGCAGAGCTCCACATCTAGCTCATTTTTTCCTCCCTCCCACGTCTTTTTCTCTCTCTGACAAAATCATGCACACATGCAAGACTGAGAGAGGGAGAGCATTCATTTCTCAGGGTGAAAATACATGGCACACATTCAAAATGCTATAGGTGAAATCCTCTTCAGATGTCAGTGATCTCAACACCTGCCCATGGCTGATATGACTGTGGGTGCGTGTGTGTGTGTGTGTTTGTGTGTGTGTTGCCTGGGCCTATGAGAGGAGCACTCTCAGTGATGGCTTACCGAGAGACAGAATGAGGACGTCACAGGTGAGTGAACATGTCCAAACTGAGAGGTGTGTACACACACACACGTGTTCTCTCACACACATGCAATCATTTCTTGGACACATACTCTCTTTTCCTTTCCTTTCCTCTCACTCTCACTCTCTCTCTCTCTTTTTCTCTCTCTCTCTCTCTCTCTCTCTCTGTCTCCTTCTCACACACACACACACACACACACACACACACACACACACACACACAGCTCTGAGGGAACCAGCTGGGTCCTCTGCAGCAGCACCATCACACATGAATAACCAAGGCTTCTTCTCTGCTCTGCAGCATTGACTATTGAATACCTGACTGGGCGCCTTATGGTGTGTGTACGTGTGTGCATGTGACAGAGAACCCTCCATATGAGTGTACACTTAGTTACATGTGTCCATGTCAATCATAGTCAAACTGAAATAGGGCGGAAAGTGAGGACAGGAAAAAGAAAAGAAGCGGTGCAACAAGAAGATTGATTATCAATAATGTGATGCTTTATTGATCACCACAGGTTTACTCCCTTTGCTATGGTTGTCCTCCACAAGGAGGCTGAGATCAAGTTTAGTAGGGAAACAGTAAATCTGGAACAGATTTTTCTCACAAGCACTTAGTAAAGTCAGATACTTACTGTGAAGGCAGTCTTCCAACTGCCTCCAGATAGGGTGCACCCGAGGTAGCCTTTTAATTGCCCCATAGAGATATCTGCAAATGAGCAAAATACTCACTCATCTCTGCATTATTTTGGTGTTGTTGATGGATTTTGTTCAGCATGATGAATGGTGTCTTGGTTGTGCTTTGTTCTGCATACTGGATCATATTCTGGGGTGTTAATAAATAAAAATTACTTTTTTATTTCTTCCTAAGCAGATTTATTGTAGCTACTAGGGGAAGTAAACTAAAGGTCGCGGAGAGGCCAAAGTCAGGCCGGGTTTGCCTGTATGACACACTTTCAAAACAATAACTGAAATCCCAAAATTAAGTTTGGTTAATTTTGTTGTAAAAGATTAACTTATTAAAACACATACATACAAAATCAAAATGATATCAGTGATCAACGTAAAGTAGCCATCCATCCATCCATCTTCGACCGCTTATCCGGTATCGGGTCGCGGGGGCAGCAGCTCCAGCAGGGGACCCCAAA
>NC_048428.1:9691615-9699555 GCF_013103735.1 Etheostoma cragini | reverse complement strand
GGCTCCAGACGGGGGCCCCGGGCTTCCTCCGGGCAGGGTCACTCCCTCTCTACCTCGGTCTTTCATGGGGTTTTTGAAATCAACAAAAAATATGGTGACCCCCTCACCCTCTCTAACACACCGCAGACAAGTAAACAAGTGTTACTAGTGAGTGTCACTGCACCAAATACCAAGGCAAATTCCATGTATGGGGTAACTGTGGCAATACACTCCTTTCTGATCCTGAAGTCCATGTGACCCAACTCTCCCAGTAATCACATTCAAACCATGATAATATCAAACACTAATCAGCTGCCATCTAAGGTATAGTTTTATTTTTAGCCATGCCATAGGGGTCTAGGGATGGTAGATCCACAACTTTAGACCAGACTGAAATGCTAGATTGCCATGGAATTATGTTTAGACATTCACGGTCCTCAGAGGATGTGACCTAATGACTTTAGTGATCCCCTTTAGTGATATGTCTTACATGCATGTCTCTCTCAGGAGGAATTATAATAAGTGAGGTGATCTCTTAACTTAATGGTAGATATAGAAGATGTGACATTCACATCTGTGCTTAGTGCGGCCATTGTGAAGTCAAATACTATACTAAAAAATACTCTTACTTGCTCTTAGATGACTACTCCTTAATGGACCATAACTGGCGTGTTTGCGAGGTTTAGCACAATTTAGATAATTTTCCTACTCTTACAGGCAGCAATTGGGCTAAGATTTCCATACTGCAAAGCAGTTACAGACTTACAAAACGTCCTTGACTAGTACAGTATAAGCCATCCCAGTAATTGGCAAGTGTGCAATAATTGTTTTCAATATTGTTGGAGCCATTTATGCCAGTTTTTGTTATTTCATATTTTTGTTGATATAATTAACTATGATGTAGCCTGGATCTGTCTGTCACGGGTGATTTGTGATTAGGGTACGGATATGGTGTGTCAGCTTTGCCTACTTTGTCTGATCACCTATACTGGTGGTAAGGTGGAAGTATTGGGATGAGGTGGCGGGAGGATAGTCAGTGGTCGTGACTATGATATGTAACAGAATGAACTCGTAACATAATAAATATTTACTTTTTTTAAATGTCTGCTGCTGTGTGTCAAAGACAATCACTACTCCTGATATAGTGGCTCCGAGCAAAATTGGAGGCCGCAACAAATGTTACTTTAGTGTAAGTAGTCCAAAGACTTTCAGGTTTAGCTAATTTGGGACTTTAAATTGCCGGCAGGTGGGAATGTGAGCGTGAATGATTGTCTGTCCCTGTAATTAACTAGGGACATGCAGGCAGCCAAAACAAATACAGTGTCAATAAAATGAGCCACAAATCACTCTTCTATATAATTAAATAAATATAAAACATGACATAAAAAATCAACACCATATAAAACAACTTGCATTAAACGTCTGACCTGTGTTGTTTGTTCAGAATTGTTCTTCCTGCTGAGCTTTTCAAAAAGGTTTACCATCACTGCCGTTATTCTGAGGCCATCTTCCGCTGTTTAATCAGCACTGTGTTAGCGCCCTGTCAAATAATTCTTGGCAAGGATCAAATTGAAACATCCTGCCACTTGCCGCAGGTGTAAATGAACCATGATAACGTCCATGTCAAACAGCAGTAAACGTCTCGCTGTGGGGAGGCTCCCTGGGGTTTTTATTCTTCTTCTGTTGCTTGGCTGAATTTAGTAGACTTTACAGCAGGGGAAATAAGAAATGTGAGGTTCTACTTGATTCAAATGAGGGGGGATTTGGGAGGACAGCTATTGAGTCCCTTTTTTTGTCTGCAAAAGCCTGTTTTTATGCCTTCTCCTATCTCTTCAATCATGTCTCATCCTAGTCCTAGTCACACTCCATCCTTCTCCTTACCTCTTGTTGCAGCTCCTCAGTCATCTGTACAGAGGCAAAGCTCAGCAGACACTGTAAGCCAGGAATACACAAACCCAGCCTTTTGCATTTTAGCTATCTAACCACACGTTTTTACTATTTAACATAATAATACAGTATAAAAAAGGTTGTTTGTAGAAAACGTATTTATCTGTGCTTTTTCCGCTTTGGTTGGGGGACGAGTATTTATGAAAATGTTATGTAAGAACTGGAGAAAAATGTACTGTATGCCACCAGTCTAGCACCAAACAACCAGCCCAGTTAGCGACTAGCTGAATATAGAGGAGCATTCAGCAATTAGTAGAGACAACAATCCAAAATCGACTTATCAGGTGGCCAAAAATGTGATTTTAAATGAATGCTGATGTTTCTCAGTTTTTTCTGGATGTGCAAAAAAGCGGCTGTTTGCTAACACGTGTGCTATATGTACCTAAAAGATGGATAATATGTCAGTGTTGTGTTTTTTTCACTTTCCAGAGTGGATAACAAATAAGTTGTTGCAGGTTTAAGGGGTGAGATCTGTTTCAGCATAGTGACTGAATAACTGAGTAAAAAATCAGCTTATTGTTCTAGCATGTTATGACGTAGTTCACTCATGATTTCTTATAATTTGAAGTGTACACGTATTCACCTGCTCTCAGGGTATATGCAAATCCAATTCTTTTTCAAAGTTTTGATCAGTGAGTTCGGTTCAGAGCTATCAAAACACCTTAACAGAGGCCAGCCCATACAATTTGAACTAGCTTGTCCCTGAACAGGGCTCTAATTTCAGCTGCCAGCTGTTAGAGACCCATTCGACACAACCCATCTTAGCTGATGAAATACAGATGAATTTTAAGATTTCTCCACATCCTTTTCTAACCTTCTTTTTCTACTTTTTCAATCTTCATCTCCTTCGTCCATCCTAGTTCTCCTCCTCCCACCTTCCTTCACCTTCAGGCTCCACCCTTCCATTTCAGATGAGAGCATTCATTTCTCAAGGTCCATCTGAACCAAACAGTGGCTCCACGGAGCCGGGCTTCGACTTAAACACCAATTGATTTCACGCTCAAATCCTCAGAGTATAAATCGCATACCCTCCACCTGCTCCCCTCTACATCTCTGTCTCCGTCTTTTCCCCTTACATCTCACTTTGTCTCCCCTTTGCCCCCTTCACGTCCTATCAGGCTCTCCGTGGACATGCACCTTCGCACACATACATGTGCACACACACACCTTTGAGTCCTGCCCTAACTGTGTGATGGCTGAATGCACAGGGATGCTTAGAGAATCAGAGGGAGAGAAAGCTGGGAGAGAGGAAGTGAAACAGTGAAGGCCGGAGGCATCTGCAGGGTGGTGCAGGGTAGAGAGGCTGTGCACAGGAAAATTGAGGAGCTATTTCCATGCCACATTAAGTTACACCAGCCTTCCACTATGGGACTGTGCTCAGACAGAGAGGAGGGTTGCTTCTATTGTGAAGGCTAATAATCAACGCAATGGAGTTATTACCCAACACTATATTCCACAGGCCTTACCTAGACAGCATCAAAGAAGGAGAGGGGAGGGAGAGTAGAGGGGGAGACATGAATTCCAATGGATTATAACAAATGCTGCTACCTCCTGCTCAGCCTTATTCATTTAATATGCTTCAAGTTCAGCTCAATCTCAGGATGGATATCTGGATGAATGGGATCAAAGTCGGATGGAGCAGACGCAAATGGGGAACAAAACAATTGGAAAAATATACATTTCCATTACTGCATCTTGGATGTCTGTCCACTGTCATTATGTGACAATAGAGGCTGATGGATGTAGGAGCCCTTGAATGGGCTTTACATCTTGTGTAACTCCATCCCATTGCTGTCTCTCTGAGGCAACATCACAGTCAAATATCAAGCCCATGTCATGATTGCACATGCCTATCACTGCCTTGCTGTGTCAGGGGTGTTGATTTAAAGGGGTACTGAAGATATTTAGTACTACACTTTCAGAACGTAGCAGTGGGGCTACAGAGAAAAAATAACAGACAAAATTAAAATTAAATTATGACAGCAGCATCCTGACTTTTGATAGATTCTTTCATTAGACCCAAACTCCACAGCCTCAGTTTGTAAATCAGGCTTTCTGAGTCGAAATTGATTGTGTATTTTTCTCAAACTTAAGAAAGCTTCTACAGAGCCACAGAAGTCATTATCCAATACAGCTGTTTGGCAGGCTGTATAGTAAACTGAACATGGGTCAAATCAGAGTGACCTTTTAACGCTATGTTACAATTGCGGATCATATTTTACATTGGTCATTTATTTTGTGTCAAGGAATTGACACTTTACAGCTAGGGCATTAACTAAAAGCTTTCCAAGGTAGTGTTTGGTGTAGGCTTAATGACACTGACATATTTGTTGTTGTACACTGCACCCTTATAAATTCAACATATATTTACAGTAGTTAATATGTTCTAAACGTGTATTTGTACTGAGCATCTCGTGGTTTGACCTAATTGGATATGTAATGAACTCCATTACCTGTTAATGCTATTTCCATTTTTTTTTCTTACAGAACAGTTTTTAAAAGTTTGGCTCAGAAACCTAAGGAGGGCTGTGGGAAGAAAACGGTTCTGCCATCATGCTATCAACTCTTCAAAGGCCGATGAAGCGCTTTTGAATAAAAGAACAAGGACGTGACAGTGAATTAATTTAAGAAAACATCGATGTGTGTCAGATTAACCCACACCTAGTCTATATCCACGACGTTCCACTTCCAGGATTGCTCTGTTGCCTCTAGAAATTCCTCTGGATGTCCGTTACCTTCCGCTTTCGTTTTGTTGTAATTTTAAACTCTGGTGGATTTAGGAAGACTACGGTTAACTGTTCCTCAGATCTCTGCAGGGTAAATCCAGACAGCTACCTACACTATCTGTCCAATCTGAGTTTTCTGTTTAACCACTAAAACAACCTTTGAACGTACACGTTCCACCAAAGCAAGTTCCTTCCAGCCCAAGACAATTGTGATTAGTTTAAAGAAATGCCAATACACCACAGCACGTTTTTCTCCCATCCAGTATTGCTGTGTGGAGTAGCCAGGCCCTTGTCCGCGGCGCTGTGGAGGAAGGCCTGGCAAAGCAAGACTCAGCCAAGCCAAACATTACGTGATTTTTTCTTTCTTGGGAGTAAAACCCTTTATAACGTACACCCGAAGAAAACATCCGACAAATCCCTATCTAAAACATCATCTGTTTAAAATGATCAACAGTAGTGGAGACCATGGTGTTTGATTGCAAAGAGTCGTTTTTATTTCCCCTTGTGTTCAAGTACGGTCCTCTCTCAGCAGGGTCATCTAAGAAGCATGGACAAACAATAACACACAACTCGCACCAGAGCCTGAGCATCTTCAGGTGGGATTTCTCTTTTGTCTCGATTTTCTTTTTTTGGGGGGGGGGGGGGGCGATCAGCAGCTTCCACGTTTAGGTCAAGTGAACAAGAGTCCTGTTGTACACCACATAATCATTTTTTCTCTGCGAACATTTGTTGCATTTAGTGACACTGACATCTGCACATAAAAATTTTATATATTTATATTTGTATTCATATATTCATAGATTTGTCATTCTATATCAACAATTCATTCTAGTGATTTTTACCTTGGTTTTTCATGTTGTAAAACTGGACAAACTGTCGGTAGGAATGCCTTGTTTGGACATTGATTTATACAGGAACGCGCACGCACATACACGCAACAGAGGGCACATACACACTACTACACACATGCATGCATAGGTACGCTCGCTCAATTTTACGTCTACACACACAAGGGCCGCACATTCTGTCGCATACATGCACACGTACACAAACGCGCACAAACGTACACAAACGTGCATACACCCGCGTAAACACACACACACACACAAAACACACACACACACACACACACACACACACAGGCACCTGCGCACGCACACACACACACACACACACACACACACACACACACACGGTCAGCCAACACAGAGAGGCAGGTCTGTACATCTATGGGAGGGAGATGTTACTCATGATCCCCAGTAATAAGTACGGCATCACCTGATCAAAACACGAAAAAAATAAAAGTTACAAACAGCAGAGGGAGTCATTCAGTCATCGTCTGTAAACTTCGACAGAATGTCCCTTTAAAGTCCTTTAGGACTGGTCCACGAGGTGTCAAAGTTTGGCACAATGTCATGTCTCTCGCTTTCTCTCAACTGTACACTGAACTGTGCAATATCCATGGCGACTCTTGTCAGACGGACCAGTTTTTATGCACAAGTGATGATGAGAAACCACTGAAAGTTGACATGGTCAAACATATCAGCTCCCCAAAAGGAAAAGACAACCCTTTCCAAAGACAGGGAGTGTGCTTTAAACATACACGTATATTCTTTAGGCAGTGAAAAAGCACTTTCGTTGACAGGGACTTGGGAGCGATGCTGTTCTGCCAATCCGATGCTCTGGCATCCTTGAACTGCTCTTGACGTTGGAGCATGTCCACAAAAAAATCCATTTGATGGAGAGAGAAAAACACAAACACTGTGGGGTTTCCTCTGTGGCTTGGAGAAGGGCAAAACAAAAGGTGTCCACTGACATCCATCATGGCGATGTCTGTCTTTCCTGCTTCTTGTGTTTGCATTTAACCTATTTTTGTTGCTTTTTTCTTGTTTCAGTCATGAAAAAAATTCTGATTCATCAATCAATCAATCAATCATAGTCATAATTTCACAATTGGCCACAACAAAAACATGTGTAATATACACACTTTATCGCTTTTGGACTGTACACAGAAAATAAAAATGATTTTGTGATAGTGAAAATGTACAAAATCACAGATAAAAAAAAAAAAGATGTAAAAGAGTAATGAAAAAAAAAGTCTATTGATGAAAAAATTCCTTTAAACAAATTCAGAAGCCTACGTAGGCGGCAAGGCCATAGCAACAAAAAGGGGGCAAATAAAAGCAGTGCTACTTTTGTGACTTGGGTGAAATGGTAAACTTCTATTTCTTGCCTTGTGCCTGATGTGCTTTCATCTTTTCTGTGCTTTTATTCCTTCTGATCTCCTTAAGAACCCTCATGCCATCTTTTGTCTCTCGTCCCGTCCTTTCTGTCTTCAACAAAAGGTCGGTCCACTTCCTGCTCCTACAGACGTATAAGAGCTCACCCTAATCTGCTCCCCATTATTTCTTGATCCCATCTCGCTCCTCTTCTCTTGCTCTCTGCGTACTCTCTCCGCCTGCTCATTTTCTCTTTACTCTTTATTTCTATACTCTCCCACTCCTTTCTCACCCCTTCAAACACACTTCTTCATATCTACTCCCCCTTATCCACTCACCGGTGCAATGGAGCTGACTTTGAAGAAATAAAGTGGTCTGGAAATAAAATGAAAAATGTCCGCATGCGCATGCACAGTCTCTCTCAGTCACTCGACCTGACCTCATACCTTAACCCCATCTAGCTCTGTCTTCCCCTTTATTTTAGAGAACAAAACTGTCTCGCCATTGGCTACAATATCCAACATGCCACTTGTTGTTACCTTGTGTTAATCTGCTGTTGATCGCTTGCAAAAATAAACCCTTTCACACACGGACTCTCTCTTGCCCCCCCCCATCATCATAGTCTAACTAGACCCAGGAGTCGGGCGAGGCCGGGTAGTGGCTGGTCTCGTAGTTCAGTTCGCTGTATGGCCGAGAGGCCGAGTAGAAGTCTACGTAGTTGCCGGTAGATTTGAGGCCCAGATGCATGCGCAGGTCCTCTCGCGGGTCTCGAGGCGGACCGGAGGAGCTCGGAGGCTGCTGGGGTTGGGCCTGAGGTTGGGCTTGAGCCTGGACCTGTGGCTGTGGCTGGGATGGAGGAGGTGGAGGTCCCTGGTCCTCGTAGTAGACCTCACTGAAGCTCCGGCTCTGGCTGTGAGGTGGAGGCTGCGGCGGCTGAGGCTGGGGGAAGGAAGGAGGGGGAGGATAGGGATCGTAGTCTTTTAGCACCGCTGCTGATGGGCTGTCCTGCAGGGGCTGGGGGGGCACAATGCAGGGCTGGGCCTGGTTGGGCGGGGGGGGGGGGGGGGGG
>NC_048428.1:9640693-9691601 GCF_013103735.1 Etheostoma cragini | reverse complement strand
GAGAAGAAGTAGACGGGGGTTGGGTGCGGCAAGCAAGAATGGAGAGTCATCAGGGAGGGAAGGGAGTTAAAGGTGGAGAGATGGAGAGAAAAGCAGGGACAAGCAGATAGAGAGTCAGCACATGGGGGGAGAAAGTTTTAAAAAGGCAGGCAGTGCAGGTAAAAAGGCTCAGATAGGAATCAATTGGTAACACTCCTGCTGAGAGTTCTCTACTCTACATGCAGGTACTGGAGGGGGGGCAATGTATCTCTAACACTAACTTTCATAGGCTAGTTGTTTCTGTATGTATGAAAACATATGTTTAAAAAAACCTTTGCTCAGACACTCATTTTAGTCAATCAGAAGAGTTTAACTGCCAGTGGTAAAGCCAAAGTTTTGTAGCCAAACAAAGGACTTATACAGTCATTTTGTATATAATACATATAATAAAAAACAAACACATTTTCAGTTCTAATCCTCCTAGTCCAAGGCTATGCTGCTTTCTGTTACCCCTCCCTAGTCACCAGCAGAGTCATTTAACAGAAGCAATAATTAGCACAATTAGCCAAGGTCATGATTTCGACTGGCAGTCGGGTGTGGTTTCAGGTTGTAGCGGTTTGACGCTGCCTGAGCTGAGGGCGTGTCTCCATTGCACACTCTGCCTGTGTGTCTCTTATCACAGCGAGACACCTTTTGTGTGCATGTGTGTGTGAGCCTCTTCCATCCTGCCGCTATCTCTCCTAATAACCACCCTGTCATGACAGAATATGCCAATTTAGGAGAGACCTGACAACACGCGTGCACTGCTCAAACCTGCTGTACTTGTGTGTGACTGTGTGCACATATAAACGTGCAAGTGTGCAGTACATTTATAGACCCTTATTACTCACCTGGTTTAGCTTAATGTCATCACTGGAGGTCAGGTAAGAGTTTCGGAACAACGTAGATGTCCCGCAGGATACTTGAACTGTATGGATGGAAGATAGAAAGAATCGAGAAAGTCAACACCTTTGTGTAAATATATGATAAAGATGATTAGCACCACTACTTCTGCTAATAATGATAATAATAATTCAAAGACTCCACAACTGGCTTAGTCAAAACTAGTAAATTAGAGCCCAAATCTTCCTGCAGTTTGTCTAAAAAGTCTGCCAATTAGTCTGTCTCCGACGAGCTCACATGTACTGTACATTGTACCAGGAAGACCAAAAAAGAATAGGAAAGAGACCAATACATAGAAAGACACACAGACAAAGGAAGAGAAAAAGGAAGAGAAAGAAACACATAGAGAGAGGAAAGATAGTGAGAAAGCAGAGAAAGAAAGATACCGGAAAGAAAGTCTTGCAAAGATAGTAAAAAATCAAATAGTGTGAGTAGGAGAAGAAAAATAGTGTGAGGTCACAAAAAAAGACCGATAAGGGGAGAAAGCGAGGGGAGAAATGTGAAAATGAAAATAGAAGAAAAAGAAAGATAAAGAGGGGGACAAAATAGAATCATTTAATTCTTCTCTGTCTCTCCATCACACACATACACGCGCGCACCTGCCATGCCGTCTTTTCGGGATGTGTGCTCTCCTTTGTTGCTATGGAAACCAGCGTTGGTTGCCGTGGAATCGTAGTCCATCTTGCGTTCCTTCAGACTCATCATCTCTCTGGGGGAGGCTGGAGCGCTCGCTAAACACACACACACACACACACACACACACACACACACACACACACACACACACACACACACACACACACACACACATTGACAATATAATGAGCAATAAACCCTGAACAGCATGTACGTTCACATTCTGCCAGCTTATATTTGTGTGAGTGTGTGTGTGTGTGTGTGTGTCTTGATATTTCAAGTTGCACAGTCATTATTCATGATTTAGCCTGTCAGCATAAAGGGTCACCTCCAGCATGTTAAAGGACATCTGGGAATTCACACACGCCAGTTTTGGGATATATTATTTGAATATCAAATTTCAATCTGGTACATGTTTTCTCCGTTCAGACAATTTATTGCTTTTGTTCTTTATGTGTTGAAAGCTCAGGTGAACTATTCAGATCTAAAAACTGGCAAGCAACACATTAGTTAAACTTAGTTTATTTATGTTATCCTGCCATCTGTAACCTGTCATTACATATAATAACATGCAAAAAAATAACATTGTTGCTTTTACTTTCACAAACGAAAATAAAAGAATTAACAGACATCAAATAAAACAACAACAACAACAACAACAACGCTAATGTTGTACACACACACACACACACAAACACACACACACACACACACACACACACACACACACACACACACACACACACACACACACACACACACAAGAAACAAACAGCACCAAAAAGGTGTAGGCTGAAGCCTGAGCTTATTATTAAACCTAGCCTTTTTACATGAAATTATCTTCTTTCATACAAAATGAAAATTACAGAAACTAAGAATACACTATATAACCCAGTACAACACAAAAACTCCAATTCAATTTGTGCAACTTCTGGTATTCACACTTTATACCTTATGTTGAAATAATTATAATAAATACTTTTTAATTGTGTTACACCTTTTTATGTCAATTTCTAATTCATTCCACAGTTTAGCTTCTTACAACAAAACATCTTTGTTTTACATTTGTTCTGCTATTTGGTTTATTGAAAATACAGCTTCCCCTCCGTTTGTATTGACATTCTCTTATTTGAAACAGCCTCTGAACACAGTCTGGCAACATGTTATTATATATTTTGTACATTAGAGATGCTATTTTAAGGTCTATAAGTGCACTTAAGTTAAGTACCTTTAAGTTATAAATAAGGGATTTTTTGATTCACGCTTTTGAAGTAAGAAAATTGGATTTGTGATGGATTTATGTGTTTTTCCCCCAAAAGTTCCACACCATAAATTATATATGGAAGTATGAGAGATTTAAATTATAAATATAAAGAATTTGTATTAGGAATATCTTTGGTTTTGTTCAGAATTGCTATGGATATTTTAGTTTTAACGTGTGATCAATGATAACTCCCAGATATCTGTTATCATACTCTTTCTATTTCAATATTATGTAACATAATATGTTTAAAATTCTTGAAATTCTGATGTCCAAATATTATGTATTTAGTTTTATTTATGTACAATGACAGCTTTTTAAAATTAAACCATCGTTTTAAAGAGTCAAGTTCAGTTTCCACTCTATCCAAAAACTACCCAAGGTTTTTGTCAGATCAAAACCAATCGGTGTCATCAGCAAACAAAACCAAATTTAATATTTTATAAACATTACAAATGTAAGTTATGTACAATAGAAACAATTTTGGACCCAGCACTGATCCTTGTGGGTCCCCACATGTAACTTTCAATACTAATCCCATATTTTTCCAATTTGGTCATATATATATAATATATAATAGTTTGTTAATTGTATATTATTATATATAATAGTTTGTTAATTGTGTCAAAGGCTTTTTTTAGATCTACAGTGAATTCCTTTTTATCCATGGCTGTAGATAGGGCAGGACAAGATACATATACAAGATATATATATATATATATATATATATATATATATATATATATATATATAAACAGAGAGAGCAGCAGTTAGCTCAATTGTGCTCGTGGCACACTACGCAACTGTACACTAGACATCGTACCATCATAAAGAAAGGCCTTTTTCTTTTGTCCTGACAAAGGTTTACTTGAACAATGTCGTGATTGAAACGTAACCACTAGTCATGCGGCCCGCCCGCCTCAGCTCCATCCATACTACACCTCTTTGCCCATTTTTCAACTAGCCGGGAGTTACAGTAAGCGAAGTCAGGCACTGCAAAGATGGGGATAGCTAGGGCAACTGGGAGCCACCCACTTTGGCCTTCACTTTGGCTCTTCAGAAACCTATAGGTGATGTCACGGAGACTATGTCTATATTGTACACAGTGAGTCTATGGTTACAAGTGATTCAAGGTGTGTAGTTGGCCAATGCAGTCCTATTTTTGTGTATGTGTGTGTGTGTGTGTTTTAACTTTACAGTACAGCAGAACGTGATGGCTGATTTCTTCACAAACACTATTGTAATTTCAAAGCTATTTTAGGTCTTCAAACCTCACAGTTCTTCTC
Source organism: Etheostoma cragini (assembly GCF_013103735.1). Classification (NCBI taxonomy): domain Eukaryota; kingdom Metazoa; phylum Chordata; class Actinopteri; order Perciformes; family Percidae; genus Etheostoma; species Etheostoma cragini. The sequence goes on along the minus strand of NC_048428.1, from coordinate 9,687,497 downwards.
CTATGTCTGTCACTTTCTCAAGCTTTCGGACTGGATCTATTTTACACAGATGAATGCATCACCGCACACACGCCTGTGTGCACCCATACAAGGTGAGGACAGACCCAGCACACATAGTACATGCAATGTCTTCTCCCCTCTTTCTTAGACACAAACATATACTCAGCATGCCACAATGTAATCCCTTTATAGCATACTTGAAGGGCTTACTAAGTGCATTTTATCTTGACACATTGATTTGCCAAAATCCATACCCACAGATGTGAAGCACATTCTAAAATTTAGCTCTTTGGACTTGTACAACCTAACTTTGAGAATTGCAGACAACTGTGGGACTGTAGCTGCTGGAGAGAAACACATGCATCAATACTCAATACAGTATGTGAACACTCACACACACACACAAAAACACACAGTTAATGGAAAGCTCCAGATGTAAGGCCCGCCAAAAATCTGTATAAAAAGCCTTTGTTCTATTTGGCTGTTCTCCTATACAAAGATAATAGCAGTGAGACAAAACACTTACAAATGTGACCAGCCAGAGAGAAAATAAAGGCTTTTAAAGGAATTTTTGGAATGCCTTAGAATCTTACTTTATCTATTTGAATACTAACAAACTAACTTTTTTATCCGACCTTTCAATATTTGACAATAAAAAGAAAAGGGCTTTCTAACCTCTTATCTGTTCCCAAGCTTTTCCTGCATTTTATCTGCACACACACAAATCTATAATACTAGTGATTACTTGGTTGTGGTGAATGAAATAACAGACATTTAGTAATGCAAGAGAAAGAGGGGAGACAGGAGCTACAGGCTTTTATAATGTTTTGACACTTTTGATATTTAATTTTTAGCATTTGTCACCCCTGCCGCGGATTCTATTAAGGTGGATGTGCAAACCTGTCAAAGACACCCCCAGACAGAGTGCCATCACTACTGGTTACGGTTACCGTGGGGACCTGGCTTGTAACTGCTGCATGTGAGAGGCTTGGAGCCTCGTTCTATCAGCGCAAAACACAGCAGGACCCTGTGGGGGCCGTGATGGATGCAAAGGTCTCTCTCCGCCTTTGTTTCTCCCTCTGTCTCTCTGTCATCCTCTGCGGCGTGCAACCTCTCCTACTCCTCTCTATCTCTTTCACAGTTTCACCACTCTTTCCTTACACTAACTCTTTCACTTCTCCTCTCCCAGTGTGCCTGCACGCCATCATTACTCCTTCGGCTTTGATCCATCTCTAAGGGGCCGGATTGCTGTCTGGAGCATATGCAGAGAGGAGATACAGATAAGTGTGTGTGTGTGTGTGTGTGTGTGTGTGTGTGTGTGTGCATGCGCGCACGCAATGAAGCAGTCTGTAAAGAGTGAGAGATCAGAGGGAGAGGTGAGAAGAAAGTAGGATTACCGCAAAGAGGAGGCGGAGGAGAAGAATGAAACGGGTGAACGAGAAGGGGCGGACGACTGGAAAGCCAAAGGGGGACGCGAGTAGTGAAGAGAGGGGAGGAGCAGCAAAGAAGATGATGTCATTTCAAGCCATCCCTCCCCACCTCCTTCACTATACTACATACATCCACAATTTTCTCAAAACTCCTTATTTTAAATTTTGCTTGCCAAAGTCAAATCCTCACCCTTCACTTCCTCCTCACTGCATTGCATTAACCATCCCTCAATCCCTAATTCTTCTTGCCTCCTTGCTTTCTCTCTTTATCCTCTCTGTTTATCTCATCCCTCCCTCTTCCTCTGTCTCCACACACACACACACACACACACACACACACACACACACACACACCCCTCTTCTCTCACTCCCTCCGTCTCTCTCTCCCTGTTAGCTGGGTCCTTGAAGACCTCTCTAAGCCGGGAGGAAGGAAAAGTACTTTTCTGCCTCATCAGCTTGCTAAGCCCGGTGTGGAGAAAGCACAGCTAAAGGCTCCCCTACTACTGATGCTAACAGCTAATGCTAATGCGCCCTTTACTAAGCATGAAGGCCAATGGGCTCAAGCTAAAGGCTAACGATAAGCATGCTTTACAGCCTGAAAGCCGTTGGGGTAGTGAGCACTGACGCTAATAGCTATTTAGCCGTGATGTAAAGACCGATCGTCTGGTAAATGTTGATGCTACAGGCTAATGTTTAAATTACAGCATATTCAAATTCCATTAATGACCTGTACCTTCTGGTTGTACTCATGTCCCACATTCATGTACATCGACATAGTTAGTTGTATGCTTGCACTTTTTGTTAGACTAAACTTATTCCCTAACTTGGGGGATATTTTGTCTCAAGGTAAGATAAGAACAAGAATGTCTTACTGCACCAAGTCTAGAATAAAGTGAAACCTTGAACCTTTTACATTTCTATTTATGTTCAATTTAAATAAACTAAATATAAAGAAATAATAATAACAATTAATTTTATCTCATTGTGTGGTGGAGCTTCAACACACAGAGTGATATGAATAACGTAATAGCATAATGCTTTAATACCTACCCTGCCACATATTCCCAAAATGCTGACATAGGAAGTGAAACTAAATCAAACAAGAACATACAATAAATAACCTCCGCCCCCTTCTCTTGCTTCAAGCCTTGAACCATATCTATAGCAATGACAAGACCTTGAAACGCTAAAGCAGGCAGGCTGTTAGAAAACACCAGGCATGGAAATTGTCCTTGTCTACTTTTCTGTTTCAGTAGACTTAGCTCTAGTCTCATTTCCTCCTGCATTTGTGGGGTAATGACAGTCCACTATCTGTCCCTTTAAAACTAACTTCTACATCTGAACTTCTCAAGACCCCAGTGATATTGCTGAGCCAGATGTCTGCCCGTGTGAGATTTCATTAGCCTAAATCTAACTCTAAAGTTGAATAAACACCTTTAGGCAAATCTTTGCAAAATTGCCCTTATTTGGAAGGTCTTAAGCTGAAACTGGTTGTTAAGAGAGTCTTGGTACAAAAACGAAACACACACACACACACACACACACACACAAAATCTCTCTATTGTAAGTGTCAAATGTTCCTCACCAGAGCGGTTATTTGGGGACGTCCTGACAGGGGAGACGGAGGGAGTTCGTGAGGATGAGTAGGGCCTCTGTCTGTCTCTCTCTATCGTTGAGGCAGAGCCCACAAAGTGATACTGGGAGTAGCCATCCTGCAACACAAAACACACAAAAACAGAGAAGAAATTACTTACCATTTGTGGTAACTGCACAAACACAAAATCCAATATTGAGTTGGTAAAGTGTTTATTCTTTTGTTTTTACAGTACAAAACATTACAAAGATTAGTACAAAAGAGGTCTCCAGTAACATAGTCACTTTCCCTGTAAATATTTCAAACAAAAACATATCAGTGATGAGAGCGAAGGCTTATTTTATATGGCAGGAATGTATGTATTTTATTACTTACCCTCAATCAGTGATCCCAACGTAATATTTTTTGGCCCTTCAAATAAAGTGCTGACCTTGTCCATCTTTATCATTGATAAATAAGATATGATTAATGATAATAACAAATACAAACATTGGTCAAGACATTTCTTGTGTTCAGACAGAAGTAAGTAAAATGTAAAATTCATAAATATCCTACTTGGTTGAGCATTACTTAAGTGCCTTATGTTGTTGTGGGTAACGCATCTATAAAAATGCATCTGCAGTATACTGTATTTTGTGTCAATGTAGTTACCTCAAAATCATGTTGCCAACCCACTTCTTTAAATCTTAATAGTCTTAATGCTATGCCTCCATTAATCATATCTAATTTAACAATGTTAACAATGGACCAGGTCAGCACTTTATGATGAAGTAATGAAGAAGTAATGTTTAGTTAACCATGATTAAAACACTATAATCCGCTAAAGAATTTATGTATAATGCTGTGACTGGTCAGTTTTTTGAAGAAGACATGAACATCCTTAAAATATCATAAATCATGATGATTAAAATACCTTAATTGATGCATTAATTAATGTGTTGTTCCTGCATTAAGTCGGGCATGAATGACTGTTAATCCTTGTACGTTACTGATGACAATGATTCAGAAATAGAGCCCGACCGAGATATTGGCAGGCCAATTATTTGGCCGATATTAAGCTTCTTTTTTTTTTTTTTACATTTGTTCATCAGAATTATTTATAAAGACAAATAAATGATACTGATAAATGTATTTTTAAAAATTAAAAACGGACTCTCAACCATGTTATGAGCGTTGGTGTTGCATAGTTTGTCCACCAGAGGGCGCTCTACAACGTCCCTGCTGGCAACACTGATTTTTTTTATTAATGTGTTTTTGTTCAAAGGACTTTAAGTTTCATATCTTAAGTTTTTTTTTAAATATTTTATTTATCAGAACTTTAATATATTTTAATGTTCCTAGTTCTGTTGTGACAATAAAACAAATTATTATCATATTATTTTAGTGAGAACTCAAAAATACCTACAAACAACTAACGTTGTTGAAATTTCTTTATGTTTTGTAACCAGTTTCTGGATTTCAGAAAAACGATGTATATATATATATATCAGCAAATATTTCAGCATATCGGATTTTTAAATAACCAAATATTCTTATCGGCAACGAGGGGAAAGAATGTCTCCTTGTTGTCATGGTTATCTGCCAAAAACAGCAGTTGTGTGTATAAATTTCTGGACATTTCACACAAAAAAACCCTCTTCTCCTCTCCTCTTGAGTTTACCAGCCAGAAGAGGGCGAGCGGAAAATGTATTCTGACACTAAAGGACACTGACGAAAACACACCACCCACACGTGCACATACAACAGTTTACACACCACAAATTAACACACTTGAATCAATGAGTTTAGTGAATATCCCACTGTCCTTAAAGAAAAAAAATAATACCACTAACAACTCCACAATCATAATAACTGCCAAAGCCCTGTTTTATAAAAAATGGATAAGAGTCACCAACAAGCACAGGGCTGGGACCAAATTCAAGTTAACATTGAAATGATTGGGTACCTCTGAAAGCAAAAGCACAAGGGCCATGAGACAAAAGATAATGCAGATATGTTCTATCATAGCTTTACTGTCTGGGCGCCTCGCCTCAGCTGTGGGAAAACTGGTTTGGATGTGGTGACTGCGAGTACATGGGAGATGTGTAGTCTGGAGAGGAGGCGACAGAGGGGAGGAGAATGAGATGACTGAAAGATGGAGGAGATAAGGCAGAAACGGGGAGGAGGGACAGACGGGAAGCTGAGAAACACAAAAGATGACAGAAAGTAATACGAGGAAGGAGGAGGAGGAATAAGCAGGGAGAGTAATGACAGTAGAGTAAAGGCAGCAAAAGGAGGAGAGAGATAATGAGAGACAGCCAGAGAGAGGGAGAGAAGTAGGCTAGACTGAACGCAGTATCTTGTCCTGCCCTGACTCCTATTTCCTAGGACTAATGAAAAGAAGGAAAACTGGATCCTCTGCCGTATAGAAGTTCAAAAGTAGCACTCTTCACGTGTCTGCCGTTCCCTCCTTTCCACTTCATCTATTTATCCACCACTCCTTCTGTCTTCTCATTCACCTAGTTTTACACTCTTTCTCCCCCCCCCCCCCCCTCAACACAGCTCATTATAAACCATGTAACCTGGTTATGGAGCACTGGGTTCGCTGTGCACTTGGACACTGTCAAACTGTCAACTCAAACGACCACAGTCAATGAATTTTGAATGATGAATGTATTTTGCAATCAGTGATGTTTGCACTCTACTGTCTATAAATGTGGCTCACAAGCAACTTCAGGAACAGTTCAACTTTACAATGATTAAGGTCGCCAGAATGATCATAATCAGAGAAAAGCGTATAGAAGAGAATATTTAAAAATGTATTAAAATGACTGTATATCTTCACATAAATTAGTGAACGTTATGCCTGTGTCTATTCTTCCGTCTTTCTTGGGTAAAGTCAAGGTTGGAAAAATTCCACAATGTCTTACACTTTATGTTCTCTATCAGCTTGTCAAACCCATGAATGCCCATAATTCAGCATGGCAAACTTGGTAAATTTGGGCAATCCAATGATTGGTTGCACCGCATTAGTTTGGGATTAATCTGGCCCACCAGCCAGTCAGAGAGATATAATGGGTTCAATAAATATTAAATCAACCTCAAACTTTCATATGGGAAAAAAATCAGATAATGGCTTTTTTTGCATCATTGTGCACCACATCCAAGGTGTAAACCTTGTTGAGCGTCAGAGTGTACTGTGAAACCTTACATTGTACGCTATTACAGTATATACCCACAGATGTAGACATCAGCTCCCACCTGCTCGCTCTGATTCTCACCTGTTTGCCTTCTCCTTCCACCCAACTCTTCTTCCTCTCTCACACTCTCTAACAATCGCTAAACCTCCTTTCAGCCCCTACTGTAAAAATGACAGTAAAAATGGGAGAAAAAAAGAGAACCGGTTGCTAGGCAACCATTTTGTCTGTTGCTTTCACCATCACTGAATGGTAAGTTGAAGGTCGTGGGACTGCAAGGTAAAAAGCGATTACGGCCCCAACAAATGAGTGAGTGTGTGTATGTGTGTGTGTGTGTGTGTGTGTGTGTGTGTGTGTCTGTCTGGCGGCACTCATGCCGGACAGCAATTATGGTAAAAATTGTAAAAGGTTACACATGAGTAGTGGCTCCCTTCTGGGACTTGTCCACCACTGAACATTGTCATTTTTTTCAGTCTTTCAATCCCTTTCTCCCTCTCTCTATCTCTCTCTTTTTCTCACTCATTTCACACTCAGATTTACAGTAACGCTTCACTCACACGTGACCCATCTGTCTTCAGTGGAAGGATGTGCCTCTGACCTTTGCATTCTTTTTAAAAAAATATTTTTTGTTGCTTGTGGTTCTGCTGTTTTAGGAAATTACCTTTATTATATTTTTGCACTTGTTATAAATGGCCCAAAACACCATAAGAGTGTGCTGTAGCTCTAAAAAAAAACCTGTTACTGGCCATTTCACTGAGACAGGCTACCTCCACACACCCCCATCTCTCCTCTCCCTGTCTCTCACTGTCCAATACAGGTTAACATAAGAGCGAAACCAGGCTAAACATAGAGCCTGCTTCTGGCTAACTTTTCTTATTCACGCTATATGGCAGTGGATTAGGGATTCATTTTAACTGCCTCTAGACCAAGAGCATCTCACCATTTTAGTCTTGCAACAAATCTTTGAAAGCACTTTGTGTTTGAGCTACAAATGTAAGAAGTAATACCAGCAGGCTCATAATCAAATTGAACAATCAAATTTAAATGTGAAACTGTGCAAACCACATAAAGAAAACATATATACACTGCATATGAACACAAGCATTTGTAAAATACAAAATACAATAAAGTATTTTACTTAGAGCACCTATTTAATTATGCTTGTTTTTGTTACGATCAGATGATTGTACTTTAACAGCTTTACCTTTGTCAGTAAAAAAAAAGGTTCAACAGTTCTTTCAAACGTACTCTGTACTGAAAAATTTTTTGTGCAATAATCCTGCAGAGGCCTATGCTGTGCAGTCAATGACCTCACACATACACATCACACACAAATATCTCAATTACTCAAACACACCCACATACTGAATTACACATCCCTGGAACATATTGTAAATATGTCACACGTTTGACAAACACAGCAATCTCTCTGACCCTGAACCCCATCTGTCATATGTGTGTGTATCTGTTTCTGTGATGTGTGTGTGTGTGTTGAGTAATGTATGTGTGTGATATGATGATATGTGTGCATGTGTGTGTGTGTGTGTGTGTGTGTGCGTGTGTGTTTGTGCGTGTGTGTGTGTGTGTGTGTGTGTGTGTGTGTGTGTGTGTGTGTGTGCCTCTGTCCAAGCTAGATAATTTCTCAAGCAACTGCATTGAACGGGAATATGACAAAGTGTAAATGTGAGAATATACAGTATGAAATTCAGTGATTAGCTCATGTGTTTGATTGAGAGAGAGGGAGAGCATATGTTTCTGTGAGTGAGATGGAGTGTTTGGTCCTTCTGGTCCTATTAAGAATAGGTTTATTTACAAAGTGACCGTGTTTTAAGACCTTGTTTTCTCTAGAAATCCCCTGACTAACAGAACTGCACATTTGTTGTGTACTTAAAAGATGACCTGTGGCTTCCCTTCAATGATTTGTAGATGAAACACCCACAAACACACACACACACACACACACACACACACACACACACACACACACTCAATGAGGAAACATCCTGTCAAATAATCCAAATAAACTTGGGTAAAAGTAGAGTTTTACTGCACTCTGGAGACTATTATACATGATTTATCCTAAAGGCGAGGCTAGTGTTGCTACACACAGATTTGGTCTTTGGTTTATTAATGACTGCTGCACCACTGATCTCAGGCAGTCATCTCAGATGCTATTTTCAAACCGAGTTACTGTTTATTTATGGGCCCTCAACGTTTTACTGCGTTCAAAAACTGCTGGGCAGCCCAGCCCCCTGTTTTGTTGCAATTTCTCTTGTCTTTCTACCTGTCTCTCTCTCTCTCTCTCTGCCCAGACTGCTCCCATTGAACTGCTGTAGGAAGTGATTAACTCTTCTTACTGCAAATTGAAAAAACACACATTTTCAAAGACACACCACAAACACACACAAACAGGCATGTGTACCCACGCCCATAACTTCCACACAGTTGGAAAGTGTGTTTCAAAATGCTCTCATTACTTCAAGACTTCAAAGCAAACAACTCTTTGCCAACACAGCTCAAACTGACTCATTATTGACCCAACACTTTCCTCCTCTTTTCAACACACAAGCGTGCTTATTTTAGAACTTCAATAAAGTTCAAGAATTCATCTCACTTCACTCTTACTTTCTCCTATTTTGCTGCTCTGTATTTCTTCCCCTTCTCTTTTGCTCACAAACATTTGGCAGAGACATCCAACTCTACTCTCGTCTATGCTAATCCATGTTTGGATTGGAGGCTAACAGGCTTTATGCTGCACCTAACACCCATGACCTAATGCGTCATGCAGGGATACTAGCACTTATGTATTATTATGGCAAGCTCTGGACTTGTGTGATAAAGTCAAAGTGTGGATCATCTATCGCAACAATTGCCACAGTTACTGAAAATAAATTAGGCTGGTTTGTCACTGACCAGGCTGTGTTCATGAAACTTAGGAAGTAAGTAGTAAGGTATGGCATCCATCAGCTTTTAAAAGGAAGTTTTAGAGTGACTGTTGGATGCAGCAGCATTCCTAAAAGAAATGCTTAAAAAGTGTGAGGAAGAGAAGTGTTTGAGAACTGTTCTTGCTGCATTTAATAAAAGTTGTTCAAGATAACAGCAACAATTTAACTGGATTACAAGATATTGATTGTTTGAAGATTACGATGAAGTACAGGTGGATGTTACAACAGGACAGACCGCAGATATCTTCTTTCAATTTAGAGATGACGGATGCATTTGTTTTTGCTGATGGGCAGTGGAAAAGTAGTAGAATTCCATTATCTTTGCGTTATCTTTCTCTTCAATATTTGCATCATCAAGACAGATGCAAAACAAATTTGGTTGTTTCGAAATGTGAAGCCATCAATCTTACAGTAAACAAGTTGTTTACTGTAAGATAATATCTGTCTTTATGAAATCATGGTCCGGCAAACAAAGCTTCTAGAGGCAAATTATCCTGAGAAATAAAGCAACATACGTCTGGCTCGGCTACCATGTGAAACCCATGTCCTTCATGTCTTTATCAGTCCTTCATGTCACTCTATCAGTGTGATAGAGTGTTATGCCGTTCAGTTGAGTGTAATGCTATCCACTGGTAGTGATTAGAGAAGTATACAGCAGATGATGCTCCATTGGGCCACATGGGAATACTGTTCAGTACAATACTGGGGATGAGAGGATGACGATTGAAGAGAGGGACACAGTCGTTAGGGTCAGGTGAGGACACGCTGATGCCATGTGACTGCATCAAAAGGAGTATTGGACTTGGACAAAGAGCCAACAAAATCAACATGAAAGAAGGGTTGAAGGCTTTTTGTTTGTCTCTAAAAACAGGTGGAACAAAATATCATTTGGTGTAAAAAAATTTTTAACCTGTTTCTAATACCCTGGAAATCCACAGTTCTTGCAAGAGCACAGTACGAATTTGCTCTGGCATCGAGTAAGGCTGTCCATTAACTATACCCTTGTTGCCGAGCTGCACCAATCACATCGGTGTATCTGTTATAGGCGGGCCAGAGACGAGCTAAACAGATAGCAACAGTTTAATTTACCAGTTAGCGCCGCTGGTAGCTAAGCGTATGGGGCTCTGGATACGTCACCCTGTGTATTGTTGTGATTGGTTGAAGTGTTATCCAATAGCAGGCAGTGAGATTTTCAAATACACGCTTAGTGGCGCCCCTTGAGATGGGCAACTTTCACCACTTGAGGCCAGACCCTTAACGCTCTCGGATTCGGGTCTGGATTTCAGGCAAAATTTCTAATGCATAGCCACATTAAAAGCTATTTCTTTACACAGATTTCACTAGTGTAAAGAATAATCCCTCTTGTTGTTTTAGGTTGCTTGTTAAGAGGTTTGACAACCTCCTTGAAGTGCCACACAATATAAAATGACTTGTTGAAGTGAATCATGTTGTAGTTCTCAAATAATCTCTCTTGGTGTTCTGTTGAATGTCTTCCAACAAAGATTTCACATTAAAATTGGAATATAGGAAAATACTGAATAATATAAATATCTGTCCCAAAACCCCCAAAAATAAAACGGACACCTCATTATAGCATAATGCAATGAAATCCAACACTTCCACAAAATAGGGCTGCAAAAGGTGGTCAACTCTAACTGCTTATGATAAGGGGTCATTTGTCGCAGGGCTGTAGCATTGTTCAGCATTAGATTATACTGTACGTGTTTATATATAACTGTTCACTAATGAATACCTGCATACACACACACATTCATCACAAATAAATCAATAAATGTGTTACTTAATAGTTCTACATATCTTGCTGAAACTTGTTGATTATGCTTCTCAAATCAGATAACCTTGGTGGCAGATATTAACTCAACAACACTCATTACTGACAAGTGAAAGATACAGAACGTCTGCCATTGCTTTGATCAAGTAGGAGGAGTGTGTGGGTGTTTGTCATTTGAAAAGAAACAAAACAGCCAGAGGAGAAGAAAAGTGGTTCTTAACAGTGTGTGTTTGTGTGAGGGAGGGAGAAAGAGAGAGAAAATAGTGTGTCTTTGTAGGAGCAACACACACACACACACACACACACTATACTAGTTCTCTGTTTGTTTGTGCCATTCTTTGTAAGCTACACGTTAGCTACTGTGTTAATGAGCTACAGTTTCATGGTTGCCAGGAGCATTTCCACCAGTCGGTCTTCATGATGGGCTTAATAACCGTTGGCATCAATATTAGCTTGCGTGTGTGTGTGTATATACATTGGTAAAATAACAACAGGCTAGAGAATAACACAAAGTTATTGATTGTCCGCGTCTGTAAACACTGTTGCTCAGTTGTGATGGTACCCAGCTGAACTCCATTATTCTTCTGTTTGGAGGTAGTTATGTCTGACCCCAAGGCCAAAACACACACACACACACACACATACACACACGCCTTAAACCACACAGATTACAGTGGCCATTCTCCAAACCAATATCTGCTGAATAAATAACACCGAGGTTGTTTAGAAGGAGATCTAATTTGGTCATTTAATGACAAAATGAACTTGACTTCTCTCTCTTTAGCCACTTCAACCAGCACCAGTAGCTACAGCTTGATTCATGTACTGTAGAGTACAGCTACTCGTACTTTCTTTGAGGTACATAATGTATATCTCACCCAGTTGAGAGCATTTGTGACATGGACCGGTTTGTGTCCTATTTCAAGTGTTGCAAAAAGCAGGATTTCAAAGTGATGATAAAAGCATCTCACAGTTGTTAAAGTGATATACAGAGGTTTCATTTCCCATTTTTATATTTTGTGAACATCAAATCATCACAGTAAACTACACAAACTGCTGACTGACAGTGGTAGCTTGTGGCATGCATTGGCAATGTCGAGCTAAGCTGTTGATTGCAGGATGGAATTAGGTAAGCTTAGCAACGCTTCAAATTCTGGGAGTCTGGGAGACAACAGCAAATCCTGACAAGGATTAGTCCTGACCAGAAACAAGGCATAATTCATCCAGTGAGGTTTCAGCTGGGAATCCAACAACATAGAGGTGAAACCAAAATCTTCAGCTGTTCACATAAAAATGCAGCTTACCATTTAAATATGAATAAATGATAACTTAAACTGTGTATCAGGTATGTTTTTTAATTGCTTCATTACATCAACATTTTCAGCAGACTCTTCCTCAACACCTGCTTCAGTTAAAAGGAAAATCTAACACAGTTCGTCCTCAGACAGTTCACGACCAAAATGTCATATATAGTAATTACTTTTTCAATTATTTAGATGCTGTGTCAAACAACTAATATAATTAGCGGAAGTGCTTCTTCCAAACAACAGTGTATCCACACATACTTCATTCGCATCACACATCAATGACTATGTCAGAGCCCCCCTATCAGAGGAGATTTGCAAAGCACAAATTAATTAATGGATGGTGTCAATTGTATGATGGCATTATGCTTCCAGCAAGATAGCTGGGAATGTGAATGTTTTAGAATAAAATTTTGGTTTTATGTTAAAATAATCATTACAGCTTTTGATTTCATATTCACAGGGTAAAATCAGTTCATATCACAACACACTAAATTGTGATTAATCCATTATTAAATAAGATATATTGTTACAGAGATAAATGTCACAGTCATTCTTCATCAACAGTAGGTTTCTTACCTGTAGCCAGTAGCCATACTTGACCGCACATGAAATCGGTAAGTAGAATATTAATGTTTACCCTGGAGTTAATGTACTTTATGTGTATGACAATAGGCAGAAGGGAAAGCGGCATCTGGCATGCAAACATTTTTTTTTGCATTGAAATAGTACTGCAGGCAGTGGAGAGTGACAGGAAACATGATGGGTAAATAGGACACACACAGTGTGGGATGAAAAATACATGGTTTGTACTACATCCTACCTTCTTGTAGAGGGAGCGCAGGTCTCTGTACTGCCACATACTGCTGAGGACCTGAGAGGCTGCTTTGACCACCTTTGCTGAATGTCTGGAGATAGATAGAGAGGACAGAATAACTTATTTCTCCTGGACCCAATTCCTTTGGATGATCCTGCAATGATGTGATTTTCTCCTTTTACTGTTTTCTTTATAGTATAGTCTTTACCATAGACTGTGTAAAAACATGGACGCCTTTCCACTATCTCCAACTCTACAAAAGTGAAGCCCAATATCCACAAGACGAGTGCTGCCATCTTGTCATTTTGTCTGCGTAGTAGTGATTGGGGGGGTTGAGCCGCGGTATCAAAGTCCTGCCCATACACCTGCCAGACCAGTGGTTCTTAAACATTTTCACACCAAGGACCCCTAAACTGACACAAATTAGACCAAGGACCCCCATCTGATAAGACTCTGTCCCAGCGTACCCTACCTGATAGAGGTTTTGCTTTAAGTTGTTTTATGAACAAAAGTGAATGAACCCATAAGCAAAATATTCATACAATCCATCATTGTGTTTCTTATGGATGAAATTATAGTAAAAATAATGTATTCCCCTTGTTGTTAGGGACCCCTGGGTGTCCCTGGACTCCACTTTGAGAACATTTGTGATATACACCAATCACGGGTCAATCACGGCTGTCAATCATGACGTTTTTTTCACAGTTTCATAGCATCAAATAAGTAATAAAAACCAAACTTATCAGAGAAATTAACACTTGAACAATCATCAGCGTGATAAGAATGACCCAAAACGACAACAAACATTTTCGGGAAATAAATTATTGTGTACTGTGATCTTTTTTATTTGGCCCATGTCAAGGGTTAAGCAGGAGGACACAAATGCAAGACTCTTTCAGGCAAATGTGCAGAACAAACACACTTCATTTTGACTCCACAATGTAGAAACTCACAACCACACAACTACAAATGAACAGGACTCGCACAGGGAAAAAAAACAGAGAGAGAAACCGCCAAGAGACAAAGGAACAGAGGAGCGTAGAAATACACAGATCGATCAACAGAAAGACAGAGGATTGGACAAGACAGTAACGAGGAACAGGTGATAGCACAAACGATGGGACTCTAACACCACAATAGGGAACAGGTGGGAGCACAACCGGAGGGAAACAAACAAGACAGGATGTGAAGACTATATAAGGGGATGGGCGTAGACAAATGACAGACAAGTAACCATAGAGCACATGGAAAACAGTAACAAACACCAAACACAACACAATACACAAAATGGTCACAAGGGTGACACAAAGGCAGCCAGTCACAGTAGGATCCTGTCCGCCCATGTCCTATCCACTAACATGGGGGTGGGATTTATGACATACGTATATTGGAGTTAGCCACAAGGGAGATATGTTTTCTTTTGTTTGATGGGTGTCAATCTCGTTTAGTGGCTATGTCACAGGTGATGCCTAATCAGCAGAGGCGTGTATGTAAACTTGTGATAATAAAAAGGCAGACCGCACCCCCGTTTCAGAACGTGGCCTCGGTCTCAACCAGCTGCACAAGATGTGTTCAGACCACTGGCACCTGTGATGGCTTTTAAGTAAGAGGGCCATTTTCAACATAGAATGATTTCATTGCACAACAACTGAGAGTTTCCGGATGAGTTTAAAATTAACCTATTTGCCATGTTAATGGTCCCATCCCTGCCACTTTGCTAAAGAATTACACCAGGCAGGAGAATTCAGTTCAAAAGTCCTCCCTAAAAACAGGCTTCACTCTGGGGTTATTTTCCCCCAGTAAAAAGAACAGAAAGTATTTCAAAGATTGAACTACAGCATGGGGGAATGGTATCAACAGCTTAACACAATGCACTGTAATGTATTATAGTAACACATAAATTAAGTGATCCCAAGGAAAGAAATATCTCAATGGACACTGTTGACTTCACTACCTTCAAGAGACTGTCACACTCAAATCAAAAATATTTTAAGTCTTCCCTGTAGTGCTATTTATCAATCTTGATTGCATTGGCATGAGTTGCCCAGTGTTGGAGATATTGTCCATGGATATGTCTGCCTTCTGTTGAATACATTTGAACTAGATGGAATTTAGCTTGTGGTGCTCAAAGCGACCAAAAATACAAGACAAGAAATGCCTCTTTCCAGAAATCATGAGCCGGTAACTCCAGATAATCCACAGACTTTGTTGTGAGTTTCATGTAGGAGCTAGAGATTTATTTCTATTGAACCACACCTGCCTAACATGTCACCGCACATGAGCTAGCAGTATCGGTTAGCTACAGTTACAGCTCAGCCAAGGAGGACGAGCACTACAGGTAAGAGGAAAACTATGGATTTCTGATTTTAGGGTGAACTGTCCCTTAAAACCTAAGCAAATATTTTGATCCCTGCAATGTTGTGATTATTCATTTGACTGAAGTAATCTGGGTGCAAATGTTTATGTTGCTCTTTACATGACGGGGATGTGTTTTGGCATTGACTTTTTTCAAAGGTATCATAAACCAATGTTTATACTATTATCTTTTTCAATTCTTTTCATCTCCTACTGCTTCAAATAAGTAATGGGCATTTCCCAATCTGAAAGTGTGTACCTATGTGAATGTGGCATGGCACTGCTGATAAGGAGCATTTATTCTCCGTGTACATATCCTGAGTAAATGAAGATGTGCGGGCCATTAGCAGCTAACTACACTCACCATAAAATGTGCACCTCGTCTCTCTCTATAATGGTACCCATGAGCACAATTTCCTAAATAGAATGAGTCTCTCTCCATAAAAATAAATGAACATTTGACCTCAGACCGATAACACCCCGGTGTCATGGCAACCCCTGACCTGGTAGTTGCCATAGCAGCTAGGCAGAACACCCTGCTCGGACACCTATGGTGACAGGAGTTATATTCCTGCTGCATCTTTCTTGTTCTCCAGACGTCTTTTGTGGATGAATGGTCACAGGGAAGGCATGTGCAGTTGTGAGTGATGGATGTGAGGCCACATTAAAGCACTGGTCACAACAGACAGTACAGGGTGAGCTGAATGATGCCTAGACAGGTAGAGCACAATTCAACAAGGATACTCTGTTTTTCCTAGTCTTTACATTACATTTTAGGATTTAAGCTACTGCAGTTATTCAGGGCTGGTTGTCCTTGAGCAAGAGGAAAGCCACTGCAAGTCATTAGGGAGCATTCTCATTTTGTTGTGAGATTATTTTGGCGACAGAACATTCATCCATTCCTTTGTTTTTACCTCTGTGTCAAAAACTAGTGCTTATATCGGAGGGGTCGCAGTAAGTGTTCTTCACCGTTACTGAACAGAAAATGATCCATGCTTAAATCTGAAAAAATGTTAAGCACATATCGTTATGGTATAATGACCATTTCAACAGCAGCGCAGGTAAATAAATTTGTTCTGTGGTTATAAAGACATATGGCATACTTTCCCATAAGCTGTTATAATATATCATTACCCTCAGATTTTTTATAGCATCCTTTGAGGATTTCTGCTAAACCCAATCTAGGACTCTTGCAAATGCCTATCACGTAGATGTTGAGTTGTAGGAATGAACTCTGTCGTGCAGCCCAGTAGCATGCCACTAATGCTGTGTTACAGCTTTTATACTCGTAGGCCAACCCATGTAAAGGATAATGGGTAAAGGGATATACAAAAACACGTATTATTAATGGTAGAGGTCCAGGACATTTCTGTCAGACAATTATTTTCAACTTGATGTAATGATGCAGGCATTAAAAACCAGTGTTCAGTATTAAAAATGTCTTGGAAAAAAGGTTTTTCTCTAACTTTAAGGTGTCACACAAAACAGAAATTGTACCGGTAAATACAAAAATAACCAAACGTTGTGGTATGTTTTTTTAAACGTTGGCCTACTCACTTGTCTCCTTTGCTGCGGGCAATGCCGATGAGTTTTTCTATGCCTCCAGCATCACGCAGGGCTTTGGCGTTCTCCATGTTCTTGGTAATGACTTCGTGCAATGCGCAGCAAATGGCAGTAACAGTATCGTCTGACATAGCCTTGCTGGGAGGGCCTGTGGTCCCGGAGGTCCCACTGCTGGTGGCGTTGTTGTTGCTGCTGCTACTGCTGCTGCCCGGTAACCGATGGATCAAATCTCTCATGGCATATTTACCTGGTGTGTGTGGGGAAAAAAAATAGAGGAAAAGGACAAAAAACATTTGGTCAAATTTGACTCTCTGCACATCCTGCCATATGCAGCATAGACAATTTGGTTGGAAACATGATAAAAGGTTGTTTTAAAAAAATTGCCTGAGGATTGATTTTTGTGAACAATAGAAGTGACACGTACTGCATGGAGAAGCTGTATCAAACTCATTGGAGTTCAGGGGCCACATACCCTTAATGTGATCTCAAGTGGGCCAGACCAGTATACCACTTCAGAAAGATCAGAAAGTTAATCTGCGACAGAGTTTCTTGTCAGCGTGATGTTGGCAAATGCAAGGTGCTTCTGCTAGAATAGCGTCCTAAGGCTAGTGTAGGAAAGAATATATGAACCAAGGAGAGAGGTGTAATGTTGAGGAAAAAAAAAACAGAATTTCTAAGATTAAAGTAGTAAATCTACGGGAAAATATTTGGATATTCTCTGAGATTAATGTGGTATATTTGCTCTTGGAATAATTACTTCTCTGCAATTTTTACACTTTTGCAAAGTCATACAGTGGGCCAGAATGGACCCTTTGTTGGGCCGGTTCTGGCCCACGGCCTATATGTTTGACACCCCTGATATAGAAACTACTGGATTGAGCTTTGATGACATATAATTTCTGATTGCAGTGAAAAAACTATGCGTGGGTAATATGTTATATTTCCTCTGATAGTTCATAAACCCTAAAAAAGGAATGCTTTTTGACAAGCATTTACAATGAGTGTGGATATAGATGACTAGTATTGTATAAAAACCCAGGCAACCACCTGGACAATATACTAAACAGACACTTTAAAGCCTCTACCACATACAAGTAAAAGTGTCCTTTTACAATTTTCACTAGCAAACGTCTTGTGCAACTAGTGAGTGGTTTGCAAATGGATCCCTCCATAAATCTTTAGTTTGAGGGGGCACCCTCAACCCTAACCCCTGCAAATACTCTGACACCCGCGCACTAATGCCAACATGCTGAAGATCCAATAAACAGGCAGACTTGTGGTATTTTGGGGAAAAAGCTGGTATATGAGAAAATTGAGAGAAAATGTTGACATTCAAACAATGGGTTGTGAAGAGAACGAGAAAACAGTGCGATAAGAGAAATTAAGAAGTGCAGGAGATGCTGTCAGACAGGAAGTTAGTGAGGGGGGGAGAAGAAAGAAGTAATAACACATGGAGTGAACGGGACTTAAAGACAGAGTAGGGTGAGTATGGATTTACAAAGAGGAGATGACCAAAGTTGAGGACCAAACCTCCTATGGTCCATGTAATCTGAGCTCACCTACACAGTGGTGGTCTATAATGCTGGTCTTTACATGGTTAAGCCAAGACATGAATTAATACCGTCCCCAAAATATAGATCATTTTAGGTTAGATGAGAGTGATTGACTTATATTGAGATGCAAACAGTTGTATGTTAAGACAAATATTCGTCTCTCAAATGTTACAGTGATTACACTGGGAATCCTCAGATTTGCCGGAACGTATATGTACTGTAATAGGGGAACAATTAAGTGTTATTTCCTGCAATTGTTTCTGTTTTTGAGTTACTCCTAAACTCCACTTACAAAGTTCCCCACTGGAGTGAGA
Source organism: Etheostoma cragini (assembly GCF_013103735.1). Lineage (NCBI taxonomy): Eukaryota > Metazoa > Chordata > Actinopteri > Perciformes > Percidae > Etheostoma > Etheostoma cragini. The sequence continues at coordinate 9,668,654 of NC_048428.1, read as the reverse complement.
TCAGCAGATATGAAGGTGACTGAGAACAGGGCCAAAAAACAAGAGATCAGAGCAAATAGGTGTTTTTGGAAATTGGAAGACAGGTGAGGAATTGGTGAGAGGTGAGAGGAAAGAGGAGATTGTGCTGACTGAGGTAGTGTGTGGAGATTCATCACACAACAGCAGCTGTCAAGAGGTAAGAAACACCTTGACCATCATAAAACCTGTCAAATGCACTTAAATCATCTTGAGCTGCCCTGGGACAAATTCCGCAGGTGCTCTTCCAGGTAAAGAACCATCCATTTGGATGCAGAGGTGATTGTTGAATAATGAACTGTGGTTATTTTCTTTAACAAAATCCACTCAATGGAATCCCTAGGACGAGCCCTGTAACCCTGTTACACAGTGAAAAGGCGCACTTCAATCAACTGAACTGATCTTCACATGCATGAATCAGTCGACCCTCTCTGTGACATGTTGCTGGGTGTGAAAGCATGTAATTTAAAACAGTATGAGTGCATGCCAGTTGGTGTGCGTGCCCAGCACTGAAGAGCGGCTCAGTGTGAGTCACCATCTCCTTCTTCACAAATGCAAGTTCTCCACAGAAGTGATGGATCCGATAAAGTAGATGAAAACCCAAGTGCTACCGAAAGTATTGAATCCACTGTCGTATAATCTTCAAGTAGGCCATTACATTCCCTCCGGCTGCAGAGAAAACCGGAGGCTAAAATACTCAATTTGCAATAAAGACAAAACAGTTGTGGTATTTTCTTTGTGGAATTATGTTTCTAAACAACTCATTTTCACAGCAACGCTACAAAACTACTGAATACCTATTAAATTGCCGCTTTGCATCAGATATATAATCTTCTGCAGCCCATGGTGCTACTTCTTTTTTTACCTATTACTTATTTCTTAAGTCTTATATATAAAAAATATAAAAAGAAGAAGACTCCTTGTGGGGTAAAGATTTATTCCTTCACATGTAGAATGCAATCACAACTAAATAAGGGCCTAAAATCTCCATTTCATGTTCTTCTGCTTTTTTTCCTCACTTCTATACTGAAGATTTTCCCCTAAACCAATCCATCACTGTGATATCCAAGGAGCCATTACAGGCTGGTGGTAAATACCTCACTCATATTACCTCTATTAAGTCTTAAGTGATCCGGCAAAGCAAGACACAGAGCAGGGAAATCAGATGACAATATCAACCTTCATGAAGTATGGGAACGAACACACACACACACACTTGCACACACCTACACACCTGCACGCATGCATGCACGCACGCACACAGACACACACACACAGAGTTGTGAGTTAATTGGCCAAGTGTTATCTCAGGCTGGCAGACTGAACAGAGGTTAAGCGGTCACTGTCTTTTGGCTGTGAGGACAAAACGAAGCTGCATCCTGAGGAAGACTCATTTTTTGACTGACTTCAATCAGAATTTCCTGACTGATTTAAAGGCTGATGACTAGTTCATTTATTCTTTCTTGATGTAATAATTTCTTGACTAATTTTCGAGTGAGTGGCTGATTTATTAACCAAGTTGCTGCATGACTAATTTACTGACTTACTGACTGACTGACGGATAATTTGCTGCCTGAATGACTGACAATTAATTGATTGACTGATCTTGTGACTAATTTATCAACTGACTGTGGTGAATTAGTTATTACAAAAGGAGAGGGAAGAGTACAGGCAAAGACGTTAAAACGATTAGAGTCACATCCGCATGTATGACTTTGTCTATGTATTTTCTGCTTACAGACAGATGCTCTGATAAACTGCTGTTGGCATATCATTGAATGTGTGTTCATCCACAAGTGTGTGCATAAACACAGAGGTGTCAAAAGTATTCATATTCATTACTCAGGTAGAAGTATATACAGTATACTAGGGTTTTAAAGACTTCTGTAGAAGTTGAAGTCTCAACTCCAGAATTTTACTCAAGTAAAAGTGTAAAAGTTTCAAAACCACTTAAATTATAAAAGCAATGTAAGGGGAAAAAATAATATCAATATGTCTTTTTAAAGGAAAAAGCTGGTGCTTGGTTGGGACATTTTGCTCGAGCTCTCTTGAGTCTCCGACACGGATATCTTTGTGCTGGGCTACATACTGTAGGTCTGCTACTTCCTTGCTGGAGTGTGACGTGATTTGTGTCATGTGCAGGTGCAATGGATCACGTACAAACCAATATGGTGTTCGGAATAGTATATGTTCAGACTTATGATCTAATCACAATCAAATTCACTTTATCCGGATGGCGCGATTTATCTGGATAGTTTTTTTTAGTTTTTTTTGTTTTCTTGAACGATGACAAAACGGAATGAAAACAAGCCAAACTGAATTAGGAGTAACAAGGCTATTTTTAAAAAGTAAGGAGTAGAAAGTATAGATAATCATATAAATAATAAAAAGTCTGCTGTAAATTAATTACTCCACTAATGTGTAGATACCGAAAATGTCTCCTTAAGTAAGGTAACAAAGTATTTGTACTTCGTTACTTGACACCTCTGCATACATATCCCTATCAGTCTCTGCAACACCATCACATTAATTCCTCATGGGGCAAGTGAGTAACAGAGAAGATTACATAGAATGAAGAAGAGGAACAGAAAAAGGCTGAAGAAGAACAGAGAAAAACTACCCTCCATACATACTAGCGTTTGCTGAGACGAAGGCAATGTCAAACGCTTTTGATATCTCAATAATCCAATTGAGAGGCCCTTGTTATTTCCAAACCTTTAAATAAGACACCTTGTTAGTGGAAGACGCTCCCCAAGTACTAAGAAGTATGACTGAAAGCCTCATGCACACACGCACGCACACACACACACACGCACACAGATGTAGTTAAACCTAATATGCATGCACCTTACCTTGACCATACACAAACATACAGCAATACTTTTTTGTTATAATTACTCCTAAATACACAATGTATGTCTTGAGACCACACTGACATGTTTAAGCATTTAGCTGACAAATGACTAACCTGAATGTGTTAGAATGTGTGCAGCTGTATAAAAAGTAGAACCAACATACCGCATACAACCAGAAGCCAAGCTGCTGTAAGTGTTAAAGCTGGGAATATGATTGGTAGTTACGCAGGAAGGAGAGGAAATAAACAAGCTGTGGAGCAAGTCAAAATATATTTTTGATGAGTGGGTGGTGACTTCTTCTACTTTAAAGTCCTGCTGTGACACACACAACCTCTACATGCTTATTTCTCTGTCACTGAAATGTGAGGTACACCTGGAACACGTCCTCAAGGAGAAAAACAAGCCCTGTGCTGTTCACTGCACATTCTCATAAACTAAGTATTACACAGCTCCTCCAATATAACCATCTTCACCTGGGAGGCCGAGATGCTTTTGTATTCCTGTTCTGCATTCTGTCATGTGTCGCTAAGTCCCACTGAGCAGGGCGTGCTTCATCAGGGCCATAATGGCTGATTTGATTTAAAGAGATCCAATTACCCTCAACAATGGAGTGATTTGATTGTTTACTGACGGAGAAGAGAGAGTGTTATTGAAGTAAAATTGGAGGCAATTGTCTCAGAGAGATGTGGGCAAAGATGAGACGGTTTGATTGGTTGTGGTGTCCGACTGTCTGAGAATAAAGGATGCTTAATACACAGTTATTAGTGAATGGGTTGGGGGTCCCTGAGGTGGGCTGCTGTACTCTTACTGGTAACAAAAGCTTCTGGCTGTTAGGTTTAGGGTTCTATGAGGGTTCTATGAGTCGGTTCTAGGCTGAATAAAAGCCCTTGTTACAATGGAAGTTTACCACCATTATGATGAAACATTGGGTAGTTTGACATTGTGACAACTGCTGTCTTAAAGGACTACTCTGACTATTTTGAGACTCAGACAATTTACATATAACATGAATATCCTGTGTGCAAACTTTCTTTATCGTAACAGACGAAGCATTCCCAGTAAATATTACCCCAATGTGTTGATCTGACAAGTGTTGTATAAATATTAAATGCCACAACTAAGCTACTCAATATTCAGTGACAAAACAAGTTTGTTAGAATCAATCCTCGTCGAAAGGGGGCGCCACATACAAATAACAGGTTGTACTGTGGGAATATTTCTTTATTGAAAACATAAAAGTTATGGTTCTTGGATCTCAGCCTCTGAGAGCTCAAACAAGTACAAGGCTATATACCAGAATTACATCAGCACACAAACCATGGAGATACTCTCAAACATCTATACTGCAATTAAGGTAGAAGGGAGGGGCATTTTATTGTCCCCAATTTGACAAATTTTCCCCTTACTATTTGCCAAATCACAAAAAAATTACAACAATGTAATGAGTTCTGGATTATGGGCTTATTTGGAAAGCAGCCACAAAGAAGCGAAAATATGAATCACATCCTGTACACACACAGTCACAAACACACACAGACCCAGCAGTCACCGATTTTCAACATCCTGGCATCCTCGTCAAGCCGAAATAGATAGGAATGACCTCCAAAGACAGTCTGATTTCCCGCTGCAACGTGAGGTGTATTCCGTTTAACATTTGAATAAATAAATAATTATTTAAATACGTAAATGGAAATGCAGAGGAAAGTACAAACGGATGAAACACAGCAGGTTTAAACAGGTCAGAAATGGAGGTAAATTGGAAAGCGGCATGCCGTCGCTTCCCCCGACGTAAAATATTCTGCCTTCTTGTGTTTGGTGCTTTTCACACCAGTTATATTTTGCCCTCTGTGTCTCTCCTTGATGTCTGTGGGTGACAGGTTTACAGCGTAACTACAGAGCAGGGAGAGATAGTAAGACAGGGAGGAAACACGGACCCGCAGACCCCCCCCCTCACCGTAAGAAACTTGTGGCTTCATTAAAAGTATTCCACTAAACATGAAGAAGATGCTCGCTTGGGAAGAAAGAGAAATGCACACCCAAACATCCTCTTTTGAAGCACACACTCACAGTGACGGAGACGTCTGATTGAGCTGGTTAGACAGAAGTTCCACAGCACCACTTGTTGGATACATTTTCTTGAATCAAATCCAAAGGGCACAAATTTGAATACGTCAAAGTCCTTTGGAGGAAAAAAAAAAACTGTATGTACACCACCCAAGATTACCTGAACATAAGTTAGACCTTACAGGGACAGCTGTTAGAACCCCCCCCCCCCCCAAAAAAAAAATATTGCATCATCTTTCTTTCCCTCATTTGCTGTATTGTTTTCCATTTCTCTTTCTCTGTCTGTCACGCTCCCAGACTGGCACAGTGGAGCAGAGGACGGAGAGTGCCAAGGAGAACAAAGTGTGCTCATAAAAGACATGCCAGCTCCTTACACACGAGAGAATCATTCCGAAGGCGACACAGAAATGTCAAAGTATTGATGCAACAGGGACCGAGAAGTCTGTGTCAACTTGGTATCAGTTAGGCAGTGGACATGGCCATTCTGTCTCTCAGCCAGCTAGCCTTCTAAAAGCTCACCATAGCAGCATAGTTTGTTCACAGCAGGGGTTGCAAAATATGGGAAAATTGGTACGGTTGAGGAAAACCTAAAATATCCATTCTCTTGTGATCTAAATATGTTTGGTGGGGCCAGAAATACACAAAGTGGACTTTCACATAATTACATTTTTGCTCTTTTGCTTAGTGCAACCTTTCAATGCACTAGAGTTTGAGTGTAGGTATGTGTGTGTGTATGCACGAATAAAACGGTTGGGTTAAAAGCTTAAATCTTTGAGTTTTCTGCATATAACAGTGTCTGACACATGCGCTCTCAATCATGCAATTAGTGCCATCCCTGTGGTGCAGTATTTCCGTTTCCACAGTAACACTCCCTAGCACTGATGTCATCAATGCGGGACACAAAGAGCGAGAGACTGCGAGAGAGGGTAGGACAGGTGTTATGAGCTCATGTCTGAAACCACTGAGAAAGAGGAAGGAGGAGGGTAAAGGAAACAAAGAAGCAACATGATATGAAGAAAACGGGGGATAGTATGCATGTAGTAAACCAGAAGGTGGGCACGCCATTGTAAAGTAACAACAAGGATAAAACAAATATGAGGTGTGGTGTGGCAAGATAATGCAAAGAAGAAGGAGAAGAAGGTGTGATAGAGGGAGAAAGAGAAGAAGAAAGGAGAAACATAGAGAAGGTGGAAGTGGACTAGTCATGTTCTTTCTTTTGCTGTTGATGTTTTCCAAAAAATTCTTATTATTCCTCCTTTCAGAAAAAGTGATCATGGGTATGGATTTTGTTAATAAAGTTGTCACAAAACCCCTACACCCTATACTTTAGAGTTAGGTAGGGTGTCTTCTGCAACAAAAATAAAGTGCTATCCGTGCTCTGAAGGTGTTTTCATTTGATGTGGTGCTAACAGAACTGCAGAGCTTCTACACCAATCACATAAGAGAATATCCTGATCAAACTTGGCCGTGCGCCCAAAACTCGTGCCCTCTGACGATTCCCATGAAAGAGGTGGTCGTGTTTGATGTTGGAGGTCAATTAATGTAGTCCACACACCGGAAGGTAGCCAGCTAATGGAACTGTCTCTGTGTCAAGCTAAGACATTTTCTGTGATTCTCCTTGAGTGTTAATGCACATTATAAATATATCACTATTAAATACTGCTAAGTCCCAATGCTTAATAACCAATGCAACAGTACAGGATTAAAACCTCTGAGCCACTTAAATCACCTAAAGTTATGTGCTTTTATAAAGTGTAATTTAAAGATTTCCACATCCAAATTTGTATTACTTTACATCCAAAATGTAATGAAATTCCTACTGTGGAACTTCACATTATGATTTACTTTTGGAATTTAATTAAACCTTTTCTTCAGAATTCACAAACCCCATTAGCATTACCACTTGGAGCCAGTCACTTCCTATAAAACACAATATTAATTCATAAACTGGTTTAAATTAAAACAGATATTTGCATGAATCATCTTTTCATTAAACACTTGACGGTAGTTTGTATGGACGTTTTTCCGCCTCTTTATGTAAATGAAATGCATTTTGCAATTGGCAATTCAATTTGCAATTTTATCAAGCTATTTGAATATGCATTTTGCAATTGACAATTCAACATGCAAAGTGGCAACTCATTTCAGTTATAATTAGGTTGATTAAAATAAAAAATAAAAGCTCAATCACTTGCATTTCACAATGCTGTGGTCTGTGGTATTGCTTGTGGTGTCTTTATTCAATTAAATGTGCCAGTGAAACAGGGACGTTAGCAAGTCACTTCCTTGGTCATTACCTACCAGCCTGGGCAGAGACTTTACCGACATAGTTCTTCTTGATCAGTGAGTTTATACCTTAGATAAATTCCATACTGTTTGTTCAGCCTAGACTTTGGATATTAGTTTTTAGCAGTAGGATTGTTTGTCTACGTCCTCTTATTACAATACAATTACCGTGGGTATAGCTTTCCAGCAATTTAAAGGTGCCCTGCCACACAAAACTACAAAATGCCACAAAAAACTACAAAATACGTTTTTGTGTTACGTTGTGAAAACGAAAATGAACTGCTACCTCCTCTGTCAGCTTTACCCACTGAAAAGAAACAAGTGGAGAAATCAGGCCAATTAAAAAAGCTGGTCAGTCTGATGTCATGTTGCCTGAGCTCATTACTATTCATGAGCTCTCCCAGTTGCGCTAGGTAAAGGATGCTAATAGCGAGGCTCTCATTGGCTAGCTATTAGCCAATCAGAGACAAGCATCTTAGCTCATTAAATATGAATGAGAACTGGCGCAAGTTGAGCTTAGTCTTCTTACAGGCTTTCTATACCACGCTAGAAAGGCTTGAAACAAGGTAACCAAGGCATTTTCTACAAAAACATGTTACAGAGTTTATGGTAGATCTTCATACATTATCACAAAGTAATGAAATATATGTGGCAGGGCATCTTTAAGCCAACGCTTAGGAATAATGAGGATTGCATTATTTAAATAGAAATTGCAAAATGCATATTGAAATTGAATGACAAAATTGCACATTTACTTTGCAATTGCAAGTCCGATTTCCATTTGAATAAAGAGGCCAAAAAACACGGCAATATGAAATGCAATTCATCAAACCTTAATTATTATTTTAAAATGAAATAATTCAAACTGAAATGAGGACTGCATTGTCACTTTGCATATTGAATTTCCACTTTCAAAATGCATTGCCATTTGAATAAAGAGGCCAAAAAACTTCCAAAGGTTTGGATTTGGTTGCAAGCACAGCATGTTCATGAAAACCTTTAATTAATGGTTGCTAAATTTGAAAAACAAATACAGTGTTGTTTTGGCATTCCACTGCTGCTCCCAATTCATGTGTGTCAAATTACCATCTGTAAGTAAATGGGGAAGAATTACGCTGACAGACAGTGTTGCAGTGAATGGGACTCGTTTATTGCTACACAGGCGTACAGTACATTATGCAAATCAAAAACTAAGAAGGAGGTGAAATCAGGATCAAGACAAAAACGTTGACAGATGAGAAGAATGATTTTCAGCCATATCAATATGCCACTAAATCACATTACAGAGGGATTGGATTATAAGCATATGTATGTACTGTATGTGCTTAGCTGTCAGTGCTCTTTCGTCTTTTTCATCTTCCACCCCTAATCAGTCTCCCTAGCTGTGTTTAGTCTATCTCTGCTCTTTTACTCTATCCATCTGCTATTGCGTGAAACAGTGCTTTCCAGAGGATTTGACAATGAGGTTATTGTGTCGGAAAGCTGATTGTAATCGCCGCTCTCTCTGCTCACATACAAACTGCCATCCCCCCCGGAATTTTATCAGTAATGCGTTACATTTCTGCGTTACAGCAAAACGTAATACATTACTGTACCTGCTTTACTTTTTTAACAGGTTTCTCCCAACGCTATAAATGAGCAATGCAAAATCATACTACAATTAGGTAGAATTTTGATCTGACAGAGACAAGAACCACAAATGCTCTGTGATATTGCTCTGGGTTTTGCAGAATGCATGGTGTTTGACTCAGACGTAAGACTCGCTGTGGTGAATAAAGTTTGTGAACATGGGCCAAATGAGTCTTGTCTCTTCAGAGTGCCTGGCCTCTACCTTTTTTATGTTGTATCAAATCACACCTTGATTGATCCCTCTCACTTTTTTGCTCTCTTCCTCTCTGAGGCTTTCTGTGTTTTTGTGACATTGTGGGTCCTTAAGGCAGTGTAGAGTGCTAGTGTCTTCTTTCAATTTTTTCCCAATGAGGAGAGAGCATGTGTAGACGTGCAAGAGACAAAGCAGTGTTCCAAGGATCTTTTTTCAAAGCCGTCCAATTTTTTTTCTGCAGCCACTACGAACACTTCTACATGTTGATTACATTTTTTCAGAAAGGCAGTGGTGTTGCTTTTCTGCCGTAGAAAAACACCATATGGACACAGGCCCTAACTCTGACATTTACCATTTGGCTCATTTTTTATGTTTGCCAGTGAGTACAAGCCTTTTTTTCAGTCAAAAAGATGGAGACTAATTAACAGAGTGGCTGGTGAAACAAAACATTGAGCAAACTTAAGAAAAGGACATCTTTTTTAAATATTTGGCAGACCAAACCAGGACTAAAATGCCATTAAAGATTTACTTTCTTGTGTATGCTCTTATACTGCTAGATGTAAAATATGTACTGACACAAATATGACTGGCCAAGTCTTTCTGCTACAAATGACTTAAAGAAGCTTTAAAAGTGCAATATGTAATACTGAGAGCTAGCATTTAAAATAGTTAGTGCAGTCCAAATTCAAAATACTGGAGAGAGTTGTCTCCCCGCCCCCTCCTCCTCCTCACCAGCTTCCCCATCCACCCCAGCTAGTCGCACATAGCCATACATTGCTCCACAGTGCAGCGGAGTAGCTAACGTTAGATGCTGGCTATGTTGACAGTCATAAAAGCCTGTGCTCACGCAGAGCTCTGTACATGATTGACACACTTTCTCGGCTTAAAATTACTGCAACAAGTGCTAAAAATACCTACCTAGTCTCACTTTACCATACCATCCACATGCTGCGGAGTGGGCGGGGGTCTTATTACTCCACATGGTATTCCGGGATGGGAGAAAAACGTGCCGTGGTTTATAGACAGCTCTTTAAACCAATGACAATTGTCATGGGTGGCACTAAGGTCCTCAAGCCTCAATTTACCATGCAGAGATCTGAGGAGCAGTTAACCATAGTCCTCATCAACATACCAGAGTTTAAAATTCTAACACAAGCGCGAGGAAACAGACAACGGCGAAAATACATGCATCCTGCAACACCAGGGCCGATCATCGGTCTATCCCTAAACTCAAGTACTCTATATAATTCAATGTGAGTACACAAATGTTGAAATGACTGAAACTGCCCGTCCCGTGTAGCCGTGATACATTAGCTTGAAGCTAATGCTTACCTGTTAAAACCTTACTGTCGTTTAATTCTGTACAGAGTCCACAAGGTCTGGAGATTACTGATGCCAAAATATCACTTGTCCTCTTTTTATGGCACAAAATACACAGTTATTCTCAGAAAACTTTCAAATGTTCTTATTCCAACCAACACCATTTTCAATATGTTTAGTGTACACAGCATCATTTAAATATACTTCTAAGTACCATACTATGACAACTGAAACATTGAGTTTTTTTAGGTCTGGTAGAATCGGTCACGTTTTTCGCAGGTATATCTGGCAACCCTTTTGGAGGATTGAACTAAATTGAACCAAGAATTTTACTGTATCACTGTAACCTATCAGCTAAATTATTAATAATCTTAACTTGCATAACTGTCAAAACCACTTTAAATCTCTCTCAAGAACTCTATTTCCTCCCCTAGGTGTGTCTATTTTTAATCAAATCTGCCAACACCTCCCTGACAGTGCCAGGCATGGTTGCTACATCTGTAATGCCCCCAATTATCTCTCTCTTTTTATTATATATCTCAATTAGTCTTCATCCCACTATCGCTGTCTTATTGTCTTTCTCAAGTCTCAGAAAGCTAAGGGGAAGCTAATCACATGCAGGATTTATACCACCTTATCCTGCTGCTGAATAAGTCAAGCGTGTTTATTTAAATGAAAATGCCAAACACATTTGAATTGATTTTCCCTGTGAATTCTTAAGTAATTACATTATTCAATCAGCCTGTGTTTTGCCTGCCTTTCTCTCAATGAAGCACACATTCATTACAGTGTCTACCTCTCTTTCCACAACTCTCTTTTTTATCTTTCTCTAGTATCTCTATATTTCCATATATTATATATTGTACTTTAATTATACACATATCAGTTATGTTGACAATGAAAGAGCAAATTAGACTTAATGTAAAGGCAACTGAAACAGCATTTTGCCCTTGGAATACTACAATATTCAATATCAAAACCAAATATAGTACATTTAATAATAAACTCTACCTGGTTGGTGGCAGGGGAAATACATAGCAGTTGTAAGTCTAATTGAGGTGATATGGATAATGTGCTTCCATATTTTATTATCCTACATCTGGATTTGCATATCACAGTTACAGTGGATTTGGAAGGCAATCCAAGGGATGACATGCAAAGGTCCTTCTAAATCATTTAAGCCAATACACTTGCAGATGCATTAAACAAAGAAAGACAAACAGACGAACAAAACATAAACAAGAACCATTCAGGTCGAACTGATAAGTGTCTTTGTGCAAAATGCTTCAATTATCCTGTGAGCTGCTGCCGTGGGCCAGACAGACCCTCGCTGTATGGGCGTGTTGAGCTTCGGTGGTGGCGTTCCTTGCCGTTCTAACAACACTCTGGCAAAAACCCAGAGAGGCTCCAGAAGCCCCTCGCCCTCGGGTTGCTATAGAAACCACTGAGCCCACCAGGAAGCCGAGATAATCAGAGATACCAGAGACAGAAAGTCACACATGCACACACAATATTTGTTGACACAAACACACACACACACACACAATATTTGAAGACACACACATACATTCTCAGCAGCTATCGCTTTCCAACTTTCTTTAGACTTTCTCTTTTAACTCTTTTTTCAATATTACTCATCCCCTACACTGTGTTTCCTTAATAGTCTAAATATCACAACAAACACAACTTGGGCTTGGTTAAAGGGCGAGTCCCTTATATTTGGAGTTTCTTTATTTTAGTTTGTAGCTTTCCAGCATAGTGTTCCTTATGTATCCAAATCTTCCCATTTTGGTCAAAGTAGGTATGTTTTAGTGTCAGAATGCAGTTATCCCAAGACCTTCTAAGTACTTTTCCCCACGTGACTAGATGTAGGTTGTAGGTGGCCGTATGATGGCGTTGCAGAAGTAGACATGAAGCTGAACGAAGTATTGCTATGGACGCCGCGTTTGGGTCGGAGCAGAAAGTCACAATAACACAAATTTTGGTTCACCCAAGTCACACAATAACACAAAATAACCAACCAATGAATCCAGGAATAGCATCTCCCGTTTCCTACGAGGTAAAATTACTGTTTTGTTCAAATAATTGTGCCATTGAATAGAGCGACAAATGCTGCTGTGGACAGGGGGTACCAGCAAAATCCATTTTAGTCACCTAAGAAAATGACCACCTAAAAAAAATAAAAAAATTAAAAATTAAATCTATTTATGTGTTATACAGTATAATTGTATACTCTTTAAATCCACCAGGCTCCATTGACAAAAACAATAATTTCAAACGTTACCACTGCTTAATGTCCACAGCAAATTTACATTTCTTAGCTTCTGTGCTGTTGTTTCCAAACTTAGCACAGCTAACATTGAGTAAGCTAGTGCTAACACATAGTATTTTTATTGAATTCATAATAACAGAGTATACCGGGTAGCGGGTTAGTCATAGGATCTTGGCATTGGGGAAAATAAAACTTGAAAAATAAAGTAAGAAATATGAGAAGATATAGATAGAAGATATACAGAAATATAAGGGGAAATTCAGTCTACAAAAAGAAGCTATGATGTATTTAGTCTCTGCTTTCTTAGGTTGAGTTTTCTTTCACCCTTGCGTAGGTCCAAAAAATATCCCAAGAGGTCCTGCCATTCTGCTAGGCCTGCTGCGGCTGCTGCTGGTAGCTCACTGTCTCTGCTCTCTGCTCTCCCCCTCCCCCTCCCCTCTCTCTGTCCTTAATTGCAGGACTGAAGTGTGGTGTGCGGGAGTCAGGGTTCCAGCTGCAGCTTGTCTACAGTAATCACCTCTGCTTCAAATACCCGGTCAACATACCAGTCCTTGTTAGGTCATAGTCAAGACAACCATGTTGGTCTTGCTGCTGGTGCTAGCCGTTGTAGTTAGTGTTAGTGTTTTTTGCGAGCCTGATTGTTCTCTTTCTGCCACAATTCTGTAAACCTGACACCTGCTGCCACTTCACTCCTTCCTTCCACCATTCTCTACACCGGATCTCTGGACTATTGGACACACGGTACTACTCTCACACTGTACCCTGGATATCCATTGGATTTGGACTTTGCTTTTTCTGTGTTGCATTCCCAAATTTGGACATTTGGAATAAACCTGTTAAACTGTCACTTGGCTCTGTGTTGTTTTCTTCACTTGGGTTCAACTTTAATTTCCCATGTAACACATCCTCCTTGTTAGATGACAGTTTGTGAAGCGTAGACTCATAAGATGCTGTCTCCACCATTGCATTAGTCCAGTCTTTCAGATTAGGAGATACAGCAGTTTTCCAACATCTTAAAACAACTGTATATACTATTCGGAATTTGTAATCTGTTCCCTAGTAAGTCAGGGGAATCAGTGTATTCATAACATTGATTCACTTCATGTGGTAACCCAGGTCACTCGTTTTTGCTGAGTGGGTGATTTCATTTGAAAAACCCTGAAAATGATGGATGTACTCTGCCTTTAATTACATTGTAATGTAAAATGACTACAGCTAATGGTTAAAATCGAAGAGGAAAAACCTGCATCACACTTTCACCATATGGTAATGTTTGACAGATTTGGAGCGCCATCATTTTAGAATGCATGTAAAGCCCCATGATCCTGATCTTAGTTTGCAATTACCAATGAACAGTCTCAATCAATGACATAATTTAATCAATTAAAAATCCCCCAGCAGCTCCAATTTTCTCCAGGAGGAAGAAGCCAGGTGAGCCATCTCACTGTTGATATGAGGTGACTTCAGGCTGGCATTAGTGTAAATTACTTCTAATTGGAGCAACTGGCTACAGGCTCTTTACCCTCCTGTTACATCACTTGAGCACAGGCTTTACTTGCATACTCTAAATGAGAACAACATGGCAGGAACAGACCGCAGTGGAACAGCTAGGCAATTATAAATGAAAATGGGCTTCAGGTTGCTCTACACAAACAGAGACCGCAACTGAGCATAACCGGGCCGGTGTCCAAATTCATGTTACTTTATTGACATTAAAAATGACAGTGATCCTTGCAACGGTTTCGTCTAACAAGAGGCGATTGCTTCACCACCAAATATTATCACTTGGAAACGTTTTCATCAGGACTCACCAATGAGCTCCTTGTTCCTGATGTCCAGGGCCATGTTTCTGAGAGCGGTCGCCACGGCACACACCACCTTGTCGTTGTCTATCCTCAGTAACTCCACCAGGATAGGAAGGCCTTTCTCCTTACGCACTGCTGCCCGGATGTACACCGACCACTGGCGGAGAGATATCAAGGAAAAGACAAAATGACTGAATAGTAGCTTGGCAATAGCAAAAAAACAATCTCGTGGTGACAATGTACTTCATAAAAGGAGGGTTAGATGAGCTGTGACAATTTGCAGCATTTAGAATTAAAGTACATTCCCAATTTTAAAACCTAGCTTTTACTTTTCAGGTTTTGTTCATCATTCCTACCATGCACAGTGAGAGCAATTATAATTGTGTCCACACAATACGGTAAACAAAAGACCGGACATGGCAACAATACCAAAACCATCCCCCTTACTTGCTTCTGACACTTGTTTGGTTCACCTTACTTGGGAATTCACTGTGTGTTTGTGCATGGTGTAAAAGTAATGGCTATTGTCAATCCTTACATTTTTACTCTTACATGTATTGTCCCTTTGCTGACTTTCTTTCTTTTTCTTTTTTTTCCCAGACAGAACAACCAATGAATAAAGGAATGAACTGTGGGCGAGTTTGAGTGGGAGATGTTATATTCAGGGTCATTATGAGAGGGGGCATCACACTGACTCACAAGTGGTATACGGTGAGGGAGAATTACATGAACCAGAGAGAAGAGTTCTGAGCATGGAGACCACTCTGTCCTCCCTCAATAACTATCAAGGTACGCTTAAATGGACTACTCAACCCTGAATGGCTCAAGTGGTGCCGCCTTGTGGGTCGACTGTTGAAGACTGGGGATGTGCTGAAAGCATCCAAGAATAGATAGGAGTACGTCAAGTGTGAAGCTAAAAGACTGAAGCTGAAAAGAATAATTGAGAGCGTATGTTAAGATTAAAAACACATGATTGTTTTTCTTAGAGACCAAAATGGGCAAACTATGGTTCATATAATCATTTTAGGAAATAATTCACCCTTGGAGGGAAATTATCACAATGTCCTAAAACCAAGAGCTTAGTGAACAGAGCGTAGTGTGCCAGCAGTAAGCCAACCCAGCTTATTTGGAAACTGTCAGCAGCACTATTCTCAAAGTCAGGAGAGGGCTCTTGCTTAGAAGAGACAAAACTACCGCACGCATGCACGCACGCACAAGAACACCTGCCCCCATTTTTTCCTCCTCCTCCCTTGTCTTTCTATAGCCTCATCTCCTTCTATTTGCATCTTGCTCTGTTCTCTGTCCATTCCACTATTAATGAAAAAAAAAAATCTGATCCCACACAATTACAGGACCACATAGACATCCCCCTCAACCACAGTGTGCTTCCCTGTCTGTAACTCCATCTAGAGTTTTCACATACAGCAAAAGCAACGTAACGTTGTGTTGAAGGGTTGTCTGATAAACATTTACATTGACATTTCCACAACGAACAATGTCTGATGCAGTTTCCCAACGTCATTCCAAGGTTACGCCCACACACTTTCTGCCTTTTACCCTTATGCACACACCACCCTCTTGGCAAACGCTGCCTTTACTTATACTCTCCAATATGACCGCATGACTCACATCATTACCATCTAGCTGTTTCCTTCAGTCAGCTGCTGTTGAACCCTTGCTCTACTCCCTGGTGTGTTCAGGCTTGAAGCCTTAACATTATTACAGTAATTGCATTGCTGCTGAACGATATTATATGCTATAGAACACATACCGACTTGGGATTGGGCTGGAAATATTTCAGCAGGATGGTGTACTGAGCCAATAGCATTATACGATTCATAGTCTTTGAGCTGTTTGTCATCTGTACGCTGTGGCATTTACTGCAACCAAATTAGCTTTTGAATTTGTATAAAGACTGAACTAAACTTTAACCAGATGATCAAGGTTTAAGTGAAATTGTTTTTCTTTTTGTTCCTTTATATTTTTAACCCTTTACTACATTTTGAAGGATATTTCCCTGCCATGAAGAGAAATTTATTACCCAGCAAGGTGATTCTGATTCTAATTTTCATTTTCCCATCCTGTGAAATGACTATCCCTCTCTAAGAATCTATCCATCCAACTTTACTTTTCAATGCAGAGGTGCAGAAGAGTTCTTGGTTACAGGCGAGTGTGAGAGTTTCTATAAAAGGACTCAGTCATGAGATAGCAGGTAGCATTCACGCATAATCACACACTCACACACAAAGTAGTTTGTCACGCTTACAATGTGAAAAAACATTTTTTTCTGGTTTATCTGCACAAATTCTTTGTGTACACTTTGTGTCTCAGCATTCACAGCACGGCTGAGTGAGAGCACGCTCATGATGAATCCCTTCTTTTCATACTAGAAGACAATTAAAGTTACAGTTTCCCCCGTTGACCTGCACTATTCTAAAAAACACAACAGTTCAAGGATTGCAAAGCAGCCTCAGCTTCTGCATCACCAGCATTACAGTCATAAACTCTAATGTCTCTCTGTAGCCGTTACCTTCCAGCTTCCTGCAGCCAGGTTCTGCAGAGCGCCAGCTGCTCCCTCCAGTGTGTCTGGATTGGAGCATTCAGACAGCAGGGTGAGGTAGGGCTTGACGATGGTGGGGTGCCACAACATCTGAACCCCTTTGGGGGCCTCCGCCGTGTCCGGAAAGGGGCCCACGCCATCCCACTGTGAAAGAGAATACAGAGTGGGACAGATTTGTTTAATGTTAACTTATATTTCAGAAGAGATTGTTAAGTGAACACTAGAAACTCCTTTCCAGCAATGAGATTTGTAAGTGTGTTTCAACGGTGACCCCACCTAGCTCTGTGATGTTAAAGGGTTGTGGAGTCCACCTGCACATCACCGCAGCAAGGTGTGAAGTTAAACCCCTGGAGGTCAGCTAAAACAAGATGTTCTGGGGGTGTTACACTAAAAACACACCTGTAAAATCCCACCTAAGCGATTAGTTTCAAAGGAGCAGAGAGCAAAGATTATTTAGTGTCCCTACTCTTTCCATTTGCTTTTGTGAATTCTGATTCCATACCTGCAATATCTATGAAAGAAAAATATCTGTGGATGACTATCCCCATGTGTCTAGGTGCATACCCTACTACATCTCCACTCAGTACACCCCGACCTATTAAAAAGTGATAGAGACACTGAGGAAATTGCTGCATGACAACCTGCTTTGTAGGAGAGAATGATGATGGAGCAGAGAGGTGGGAAAGGGCAAAAACATAGAAAGGAAAGAGATGCATGTGAAGACAGAGACCATGAGAGAATGTCTCCCTCCTACATTTGCTTTAAGAAATAAACTTAAAGCTTCACACCCTGCTTCCCCTTTACCTCCATCCTCCTCCACTATGTAGTCCCTTGATGTTTGAACCTCTTTGTTGAGTGACATGCCCACACCTCTTTCATGTAGGCATGAAGCCACATCTAACACTTTCTCTCTCTCTCCTTTTATTTCTGTTTCTTTCCTCTCCTGCTTGTCATTACTATCTTGCCCACCTTTTTTCTCCTGTTGATTCTTTTCTCTACCTATCCCTTGACTTCTCTCTCTCTCTCTCTCTCATTCTTGTTTGCCTCCCTCGCTCCCTAATTCCTTATTCTATTTCCATCATTCTCTCTCCAGTCAGCTTTTCCTTTCCCTACCGACCTTCTCGGTTTTGCGCTCCACTGCTTTCCCTCCTTCCCCTCCTTCCCCTCCTTCCCTTGTCTCAAGGTAAACTAGGCTAGTGTGTGTCTTGAGAGAGGTGCTTTGTGATGTGTGTTTGGCTGTGCATGTTTTTTTATCTATACATAGATTCTCTGAACATAAAATCAAAGGCGTATTTTAAATTTAAAATGTGTAGAGGAACTATACCAAGATGCATTAACTCGTTCACAGTAAGGTACTTGCTTGCTAAGAAAAACCCTACAATACATAAAACATACTAAAATAATGCAAAATGTTAGAGAATTCAGCTTTGATTTCATAAAAAATTCCAAATGTGTTTCAAAAGTTCTATTTTATTCAAGAATTTTCAAGCCACAGATATCTTGAAAGAAATCAAAACATCTGTAGAATATCCAACATCGTAAAAACCTGTGTGTGAGTGTGTTGCAGTATCTATCAGGAATGTGTATGTCCAGTTCAGGCTCTTGTGCTGCTCCATGGCCTTGCTGTCTGAACGTCCAAATGATTAGGGAGACTATATTACGGTCTAACTACCTGAGTCTCTGTCTCTGCCACACTCAGTCTCTATCCGTCTCTTTCCCTCATGCTTGGTTTAATTATTTCCTTGTCTCTCTTTCTCTCTCTGACACAGTCTCTTAAAAAAGAAAAAAAGAAAAGACCCAGTCTTTTGGCTCATTTTCTTTCTCTTTCACCCTGTGCCTGTCTGTCTCTCAAAGTGTACACCTCTGAATTCCTTCTATATTGGTCCTGACTACACCCAGTTCTACCTATCTCAATGCCTACCAAAAATGTATTTGGTACATGCAAACACATTTTTTCTTCTTGCTCTGTCTGTGCACATGGTCTCTCTGTCTGTGCACATGGGCTGTGCTCATGTGTGCTTTAAGTAAATAAACGATACCCATTGGGAAAAAGGAAAGAGACAACGTAGCCAATGAGTTGCAAAAGACTGGAGAGCCGATGGCCACTTATGAAATAAACCATAAACATAGCTCTGGGTCTCAGGTTTAGTTTTGGGTCTTAAAGATCAGTCCAGTTAAGTATGCTTTGGGCTTAAGGACGCAACTAGAGGCTGTATTTTTTGTCTCGGTTTTGGGCCCATGGATAATTCTAACATACACGCTCACAACCTTGAGCTCTGCTGGCCGGTCAGGTGGGCTTTTGACTTGTTTTGCCCATGGAGAAATTTACACCTCTACCTTAACAGCCTGAAAAAGGCATAACAGAGTAGACAGCAGGGAAGAGGCAGAGTAAAAAATTAACATGATGAAGCTTTAAACGAAAAACGTTAAGTTAAAAAAAATTGAATTAGTTTTTTTCACATACTTAAAATTTGATGAAATAAAAAGCAACAAAAATTGCTCCATGAGCCAATACATTATAAAATAAGTCAATGCTTCAACCCAGCCTGCATAGCACTCAGATTTTCATTCCTGTTTTCCATTATTCACCATGTCCCCGTTGACGACACGGCTGCTTCAACCACTCACACACTGCTTTATACTGTATATATGGGTGCAAAAAGAAGATCACATTTTATGATGAAGCAGGAAAGCTGCAGTATATATTGTATCCTCAGAATATATATATATATATATATATATATATATATATATATATATATATATATATATATATATATATATATATATATATATATATATATATATATATATATATATATATATATATATATATATATATATATATATATATATATATATATACAGTATATTGCACAAGTTTGTGATCAGATCCAATTCATCCTCACTATGTGTTTTGATGCTGTTGGTGGAAAGCACATTCTAACACACTGGTCCAAAATCCCCCATTAAGTAGTCAATTGAGTTGGGATCATCTACAAAGACCATAGCAAATAATTGACATAATTTTATTACTGAAAATATTCAGTGATCCCTTGTTTTGTATGGAATCATCTGCATTCATAATGTGTCCTCACTTTTTAGGGTTCAAACCGTAAAGCGGTAGAACCCTTCTATGTTCGTCTGTTTTAGTTATTATTATTATTTGTTGTCTGCCGCGCCGGCTCAAATTCCCGTCACCTGGAATGTGCTAGAAACATGAAACTTGGGGTAATAACTGTAAATGGTGTCCACGTGCTTTTATTGAAATATGAACTCAATCGGCCACATGGGGGCGCTGTATTTAAGGCTTCAAAATGCAAACCTTGAAAGGCCATGCCCCCCCACACCGTAAGTTGGATTGACTTGAAATCTTTTAAACAGGTGCAGCTTAATATGCTCTACAAAAAAAGCCTCAAGGATCATTAAGGTCAGCCTAGAAAATCTTTTAAGACCCCAAGGTATCTTCACTTGGGGTAAGGGCTCATTCCCTACCTGAAGAGGTGCTGCTCCTCATCCCAGCTGCTTCACACTCGGCTTTGAACCGATCCAGTGAGTGCTGAAGGTCACAGGCCGATGATGCCATCAAGACCACATCATCCGCAAAAAGCAGTGATGAGATCCCAAGCCCACAAAACTGCACCCCTCCCCACCCCAACTAGGCCTCAATATCCTGTCCATAAATAGTCCAACCTTGGGTTAAAGCATGTCCATATCTCTATTACTTTTCAAGTTATTGATCAATAAACTTCAAAAGGGTCGTGGCTCTGGACATAAATGTAAAGCCGTAATGCCAATCATCACAAAACTCAGTTTTATTTACATATGCCACTAGGGGGCGCAACAAGCGCAAGATAGGTGAGTGGCATGGCACATGTTTTACTATAAATCACATATTCATTGTCCAATCAACATAAATCTCTCGGGATTTGTCCTGATAAGTACCTGAACCACGCCATTAATGTTTCATTCAAATTGAACACGTGGGGGCGCTATAAATGCAAACAAAGTGCAGGTGATTTAGCGCAAATCAGGCTATTCATGACTAAATGTTTGTCCAATAGACACAAAACTTCCAGGAAATGTCTACATGACCTCACACATACGCTGCAAGTCTCATTCCAATTGACCACTAGGGGGTGCTGTAAATGCACAATACCTGGACGTCGAATGACGCAAATCAAGATTTGAGCTTGGAATCGCAGCTTGTACCTTTATTATTAGCAATTGTTTCTGTGTTGGTCATCTGCTTTTCTCAAATTGCCCTGAGCTGTACTGAGTTACATATCACACTGAATTGAAATCAGAAATTATTTGTAGGAATTTCAAACAAAGTGAACCGTTTGTCCAGTCGTTACAAAGTTTGCAGGATATTTTTAATAAAGACGTTGGACCACATGTGTAAAATTACTTTGAAGTCGCTATTGAGAAAAAAGGTTTGAACCCGCAAATCGGCGATGAGGCTATATTTTCTTTTTGTTTTTCACATCAACTCTCCCCACGTGTGTGTGTGTGTGTGTGTGTGTGTGTGTGTGTGTGTGTGTGTGTGTGTGTATATATATTTATATATATACATACTGTATGCCAAGGAGTATGAACGCTATTCTAGTTGCTAAACACCAACACTTTATTTTCATTCACTGTGTCCATTCCATTCATCCATATCTTATTTATTTGCCCTGATCATCTCCTCTTATCTCAGTCCTCACCTGATCGGCTCCCTTCTTTTTCTTCTTCTTCTTGCCCCAGCAGCCGGAGCTCTCTCCGTCGCGGCCGTTGGCGTCACAGAGCAGGCCATCCAGCTCCTCCAGCCCCACCTGCTGGCCGTGGGATGTCTCGGCAGCCAAGCGGTACGACAGGTTCCTCAGGATGCAAACACAGTTCTCTACAGTCTGGAGATATAAAGAATCGGGAGAGATGGAGTAAGGTAAAAGGACGAAAGGGTGGGGAAAGGGAAGAGGAGATGAACAAAAGAGAGATATAAATGAATACAGTGAGAAAGTTGAGGTGCTATATTTCAGTTTGATGCCATTTAATGGAACATCTTGCTTGAAAACAGAGCAAACTCAAAGTCAAAGCATGCTGATAAAAAAACGCCCACTCTCACACTTTTACACTATCGCCCTTCCACCCCCACCCACGAGCCAGACAGACGGAGAGAGTGAGAGACGGAGAGCGACAGAAAGGAAAGAAGAAAGATAATCGGTACAGTAATATGCTTCTGAATTTTGTTTAGCTTGACTTTGAAATGAGAAAAGAAGAAACTCAGGTAAATTAAGAAAAATGACAAGCCCAATATAGTGTATCACACCCCATTAAACAGCAAGTTCAGAGGCAAACCAGCCAGCCGAGGACCGCACGAGTGTGTCTACACGAGCGTAAACAAATTCCTACAGCGTATGGTGTCTATGGTGTACGGTGTGTACTTTGACCGAGTGTGTGCACTTGCATGCGTGTGCTTAGTATCAGTGATAAAGGGGAGTCATCGAGTCAACAGAGTGGAAATTAACAAAGACAAATCATCAATCTTCTCTCTGTCTGACCGTTGGTTTACACAAAAACAACTAAGGAGTGCAATTGAACAGCCTCAAGAGACACAACAAACAAAACAATGTCTCACTACAGCGAGCTGCAGTCATGTTTGAAATTCTATTCACATGCTATTATAGAATGATGTAGGAGAAGTAACATTCTATTTACAATTGACATTTCATATTTCGATCTGTTATTTAACATCTATTTGCAGCACCCTGATCTTTCCAGCTGCATGGTTTAGGAACTAAAATGACTCCTGACTGTGGTTTAAATGAATATGAGCTATTTCTATTGATGAAAGGTTTTGTCTGTATGACCTTGTGGTTATTTACCAATTGTGCTTTTAGAATCTGCCATTCTTCTTGCAGTATACTTCCTCCTGCAGTAGCAACCACATTTAATGCGGGCTGTTACAGTTACTATATGTAACTTTTTAATGTTTCTGAAACTGTGTTATTTTTCATTTGATGATCAAAGATGACCTGCAACAGCAAATTTTTCTGCGAAATTCAATTTTTTTTACGGCAGACAGACCGGCTCTACAGTCCCAAATTGTGACCGGTCACAATTTTTGCTGTAACACCGGCTAATCCTTTGTTAGGGTATCCAGCCAGGTAAAAGGTAACAGGAGATTTCTTTATATAGGCCTAATTGTATTTTTATTTTATTTTAGAAGTTATTTATTGTAGTTATAGCTGATACTGGGCCATCACAGAAAAAAAGGAAATTAAATGAAGAAGAACTAAAAGTTAAAAGGGAAAGTGAAAGACAACGGTCTGGCTTTCAACAGATGAAGACAATTATGGAATTGGAAATGATTCAAAACCCACCCCAAAATGGCCCTCAGATATGTAGTATGTCTCTTTCATTCACAAAATAACTATGTGGTTTTACGTCAGTAGCCTATATGAAATTACGCTCCTCTTCCATGTAGTGCCGTATTTTCTTTTCAGTTGTATTTCTGTACTTGTGTAAAGTGTCGTTGGGTTTTATGAAATGTGCTACATAAATGGAAGTTATTATTACGTTGGTTGACAACAAACTTGCAATGCTTTGGCTCGTGACACACTGACAGTCGGTTTAGCTCACGACACATCCAAGTTGTCTAAGTTGCTGCATGCAACACTTGAAATATAACAATGCATCTGTAGAAGATTCTCTTAAAGGTGCCCTAAGTGATGTCACACATTTTGTGGGTATTTTTTTCACACGCAGCACAAATCTCACTAATCGCGAGCTGCCTGTCCCCAGAAGACACTGTAAAACGCTGTCTCTGTAGACAGCCCGGAATCCACAAACGGCAACAAAACAAACAGCGCCAACCTGCACCACGAACCATATCAAACAGTGTTCCAGCCTATAACTGACAACAAGGAGTTGGTTGAGTCAGGAAAGCACATTGTGTAGGTAGCCTACGTGCTAAAACTGCTGCGGTGATGGCTCAACCAACTCCTTTTTGTCAGTTAGAGCACCTTTAATGTAAATGAATGATTTACAGTGTGAGCAAAACATTCATCACAACTATATGACATCCAGGTAACGCTAACATACATACAGAACTGTAAGGAAAAGACAGCAGATGTAATAAAAACACTACCTTTTTTATCCAAAGCGGCTGGTAGAATCAACATAAACTCTAGCCACTTTAAATGTTAACACCATATATTCTATAGAATATCAGCATCCTATTGGTTGTGTATGTAGAATAATGTGCTTAGTCTTTTAGGTCTTGAACTATCATTTAAAATGACTGTGTCAGTTAAGTTAATTGTCTCTTAGCTGTGTGCTGTTACATAATGTGAAACCTATTTTAATGTCTCTAAAACTTCCTCATATCTGTGGAATTCCTTATAGCATAATAGCAGTAATCTGATGATTTCGTTTAATGGGACAAATTGCCTATAAAACATAATTGTCACATTACATATAGTGAATATTCCTCTGATCTAGCGCATTTCTGTCTGAGGATCTGTGAACATGAAAGGCGAAGGGGAGAGAGAGAGAGAGAGAGCTGAGATTGTGATGATCAAAACGCGTATCCTGAGAGTGCTGGTGATGGAAATTTTTTGTTAGAGCACTAACCGAGACAGAACTGATTATACAAGTATTTGGGCACATGAAGTGCTAGTGGTAATAAGTGCTAATCAGTTATAATGTTACTCGAACAACCTCAGCTTATGTAATTTCTGCTTAGACCGAAGTTACAAATACATATTTTTTTTAAATAACATGCACAAAGTGCATTTCCAAAGTGGAGCTAGGAGATATCAAGGATAAGTTGTTAACTCTTTGAGATCTATTTTCGAGTAAGTCTTTTTAATGATGACCAGATTGGTCTGAGTAGAGAGTGTGAGGAGGTAGTCTGGGCAAAGCAAGTGTGCAAAAAAAAGGCAGTACAAAATGAGCACATGGCTAATGTGCACGGATTTTTCCATCAGTGACCACATGCTGTTCACCTGCCAATCAGTCTTTGTTACTGTGGCGACAGCAGTACTCCTTTGGTGACTGCAGTCAGATGGTGAAGAGGGGCGGGCGGTTAAGCAGTGATTAAGAATGGCTATTTAGAGAAGCTGGGAGACAGGGAGACCTTGAGAAGTCAGCCATCCACAACACTGTTAATGTAGTATTGACTGGCCCTCACATACTATGTCATGAACACAAACACGGCAACATGAATGTGTCTTTGCACGGAGAAACACAAAGTGAACATAAACCAGCTCAACTCTGACTATTGGCAGAGCTAAATTGGCGGCAAAAAGTGCTGCAACACTTGAATTTGTGAGCTTACATTTGCCCAAAATAAAACATGTTGATGAACTGTACGCTCCTTGAAAACTATAATTTGTCTTCCTCGTGGCTGCTGGCAGTGAAAGGAGGTTCAGCCATTGTTGTTGTTTTATTTCTCACCTCCTGTTCAATGAGAAGATGTCACCACTTTAGAGCGGGAAGGAGACACGTTTCTCTTTAAGGATTACGTTTGAAAATAAGAGCATATACACTGTTGCAGTGCAAAATCATCATCTGCTACACTCTGCGGTGCCCAGCTACGTCCTGCTACGTCCTGCTGTGCCTTGTAATGCTGCACAGCGTCCTGCCATGCCATGAACTACTACAAAGAACTGCTACCAACTACTATTTCTTTCTATTTTTGTTATGTCCACTCTGCATTCTAACCCAAACCGGTCGTCAGACACCGCCTACCAAGAGCCTGGGTCTGTCCGAGGTTTCTGCCTTAAAGGAAGTTTTTCCTCGCCACTGTTGCACTGTTGCTTGCTCTGGAGGAGACTACTAGAACTGTTGGGTCCTTGTAAATTATGGAGTGTGGTCTATCTGTAAAGTGTCTTGAGATAACTCTTGTTATGAATTGATACTATAAATAAAATTGAAATTGAAATTGAAATTCAAAATTACAGACATAATCCAGCAATCCAGGACTAACGCACACACACACACACCTTGCTGTCTATCTCGCTGCTCCCCAGAGAGGTTTGGATGACGTAGAGCAGAGCATCTGTCAGGCCGTCACACTCCCTCATCCTTCTTCTTGCCTCCTCACCTGCGGAGCTTACATTCCTGCAACAAACACACAGACACACACACACACACACACACACACACACACACACACACAAACACACACACACAAACACACACACACACACAAACACAGAGTCAGAGTATGTGTATACTGTATGTGTCTGTGTGTGCAAAATAGAGGAAGAAAAAAACAAATGGGAAAAGAAAGAGAGTTTGTTAGAAGGTAAGATAAAACAGGAAGACAGATTTACGAAAAACGAAAGCTGGTAGGAAGAAGTGGAGAAAGACAGAGGCAGAGAGAGAGAGAGAGAGAGAGAGAGAGAGAGAGAGAGAGAGAGAGAGAGAGTGAGTGAGAGACAGCCCAAGGAACCTGGCAGCTCTTTCGAAACTCCACAATTGAGAAGGGACCATTAAAATTCTGGATACATTTCAATCTATGCCCCAAAGGCTCGCTTCAATTTAAAGCATTTGACTTGAGCCCAAAAAAAAAGAAAAGGGAGAAGAAAAGCTGCTTAAGTCAGACTGTTGTTTCCAGAACCAGCCAACACTCACAACACCAACGCTACTTTGATAATTTAACAATATTGTACCATTTATTATTAACACCTTTGCCAATATGATGATATGGTCATATGAATTGAACTGGAGGTGCAGGTGGGCTGGTGTTGGGTTGCATTTGTTTGGGTTTCAACATGGAGCTGTCTGTGAAATAGATACACTTGGTCCAAGATACTGACTCATTTGCTAGTGTCAATAACATAAATATGAAACCAAAGAGTGAGGCACGAGGTAGATTTATGAATGTGTTTCCCTTCCTCATCCCAAGAATGAGTAGAAACCTCTGATTGTTTATACAACTTTAAAAAATGAGATGATTTAAGGTATACACAACATTATGCATCGACCTGAGCATAACAATGCTTACGTGGCAGTGGACTGGCTCTACAGGGAGTAATTATGATGCTGTATTATTTATGTAAATTTATTAGGAAATGTTGCACATTACTGCCCATTGACACACACTGGAAATAGTTAGGATGGTCAATACTGTGAAATATAACCAGAAAATTGAGGAATACATACAAATATTTTAAAATAAATGATCACCGTGGAAGGGAGCCATGCCAGAAATAGCAGAAGAGATCATTTTGATATACAGTATAAACTTACATAATGCTATGAAGACAAAATACCTGACAGGTCTGTACTCAAAACACAGGAAACTTCACACACAACTTTTTCCAACATGTTCCTGGAATTCATTTTGAATCATTTTAATCTATAAATAATATTAAATCGCCTGCTCAAAGAAAAAAACACTGATTGGAACAAAAAAGCAAGATTTGTTTCTAAGTGCGTATAGTGTGTGTGTCATCCTGAAGACATATATAGCTTTTAGGGAAATCCATATTAGAGCCATAGCAAGCATAGTCTAGTATGTGTGTCTGTCTATGTGTACAGTAAATACCAAAGAGACAAACATATACACAGTGTCACAACCATTCAATGTCTTTCATCAGCATTGTCACAATGTGCAAAATCAGTTCTTGTCAATTCCATTAGAAATGACAATGGAAGAGGAGAGTGGTTATATTACACACAATATTATGCCTGTTAGTGTAGTGATAGTTGCAGAATGGGAATACATTACTCAGGGGAAGCAGCTCCACATAGAAGTTGATGAGCATGGAGGTTTTGAGGTTATTACTACAGTTCATCCTCTGGTGGCCATATTGGAGGGCTACAATAGTTGTGGATGAAGAGCCATGAAAAGCTGATTGTGATGTTTTAACTACTTTGCTGTCTCAGTAGTTATAATAATAATAATAATAATTTTATTTGACAGGGACAGTGTACATTAATCAACATTACTGTAAATGCACCAGAATT
>NC_048428.1:9556559-9640593 GCF_013103735.1 Etheostoma cragini | reverse complement strand
AATGGAGAGATTGGTAATTTTGGTTACTGGAGTTAACAATGTGGAACTGAGTTCTTTGAGCATGCACATATCTATGCCTAGTTATTCTGCAATGCTTTTGACTGAGAATGGACTCATGTATAACTAAACGGAATTTGTGTTTAGATGATGCCTACAACACTTTAGCCACTAGGAGCCTATTGAACATAACTACTTTAATGTGGTCTGCACAGGGGCTAATATGTGTCTTATAGCTGTAGTTTAACTTAATCAAACCACAATGATGCTTCTTCAGGGTAGAGTTCTGAAAAAAGGAACCAAGGACTCAGAGAAGGCAATAACACACTTAACGGATTTTCTAATATCTCTGTGTCATCATACCATTCCATTATCTCCTTTAGCTACAATACAACTGTGTGAATTTATAGCCATAGCATTAATGTTTTTTTATATCTCTATTAACTATTAAGTTTTGCCTGGTTGTTACATGAGGAACTTTTATTTGAGGACAAGAGTGCAATGAACCTCCATTACGCTGCCGTAAGCGATAAGGGAATCATGGTGCAGATAGAAAAATAGAGAGCAAGAAATCCAAATAATTAACAACCCAATTATAAGTTTGGTAACAATAAGTTTGGTAACCCAAGTTTAAACATCTTTGTTTAAAGGGGAAATATTGTAGAACAGACAATAGAGGTGTGAACGAGGAGACGCCGTGATGGCATGAATGAATAAGTTCATCCATCACATTGGCATTATAAAGAGATCACAGCTGTTTTACCAGTCATTGGGATGAGGTCAATCACTCATTGTACTGATGAGAAAGAGAAACGATCGAGAGAGTGGTAGACAGAGCAACTCAATTAAAACTTCCAGAGAAGGTCAAGTCATTTTCACACGCTTTGAATGCTAATGGTAAAACATTTGCACAATGAAAAAACCCGCTTAGCAGAGACACAATTCTCTGTTGACTCAATGCAAAACAACAGAACAGTGAGAAACACTTCTTCTCGGCTCATGTTTAAACACCAAAGACAGGAGGTGGGTGGATGAGAAAGCGAGATGGTGTATTGCTTTAGTGCTCAGCCTTGAACGTGCTGACTTTTACTGAAACTTTCTTTAAGTTTTTTTTTTTTTTTTTTTTTTAAATCTGATGCCTTATCATGGGTTTCTTTCTTACTGCACAACAGTAAGAAAGAAAGTAAGAAAACTTTGAAAAAAAGGGGATGTTTGGCAGTATTGATGAATGTCTAAAAATGCCACTGCCTATGTTTCATATAGACGTAGAGGACTAAACTAAAAGGGGGCAATAAAACTGAGACTTGAAGGCACATTCACTGATGAACCAACATTTGGCAAACTCCTGGTCTCTATTGTAAATCTTCTCCAACTATCACACTTAAGAGCCTTCTAAAGCATGCATTACTTATTTGCGTTGTCTTTTTGTGGACAAATAGACACAGTGGGACACAGTTTGAGCCTTCTACATATATACACGCACACGCACACGCACACACGCACACACACACACACACACAACCGGTTAAAAGGTTTGGGGTCACTTAGAAATTTACATTGCATTCCATCATTTACAGAATACCAGCTGAGATCAGTTGCATTTTTTTTTTTTTTTAACCAGGGCAGCAATTTTCAGTTTTAGTTTTTTAAAATGATATCAGATTAGTGAATTGAATGTGCCTTTGGAACATTGGATGAATGGTTCCTGAAAATGGGCAATTTAGATATTGCATTAAAGATCAGCCACCCACTCAGATCAGCTGGTATTCTGTCTATAATGGAGTGGAATGGAAATGTGTAAGTGACCCCAAAGTTTTGATCGATATATGTATATATATTTTAGGATTATTTTTGGTGGCGTCTTTGCCTTTAATTGATAGGACAGCTGTAGACAGGAGAGGGGATGTGAACGTTATCACGATGATTCCCTTTGCTTTTCTGACCACTAAGCAGTTGAAATGGAGAATCAAAGGCAAGAGCACAGTCCGGAGCATTTCAATCGAAGTTCTCCATTCCGGCATTACCATTCACTTACTTACTTTAATGCCATACTAAAATTGCACAGTCCTGACGGGAAGACATACAGCAAAGGGCCGCGGGTTGAAATCAAACCAATAATTAAGGTCTAAGCCCTGGTACTGGGATGCACGCCCAACCAGGTGAGGTACCAGACTAGTACCAGACCAAACTAGTTTTGCACTTCCAGACCACATCAAGCAAGCCCAGTTTAGTCAGACTAAAGACTGAATAATTGGTTTTCCTTTCAGACCAGGTGTTGTAGAAGCACAATTCCGCAACTGCATGTCCTATTTCTTGCACAATTTGTAATGAACACCTAAATGAAAAATAAAAAGATATGAATAGTTTTAGTTGACATTTCCACAACCGCCACATGTTTTTTCAGGCTGAAAATTATAAACACAGACCAACAACCTCCCTGTGAGTGGTTCATTAATCCAATCCGGTGTAGGACAGGTCACATTCACAGGCCGCAATAGAATGCATTGATGTTTTTCTTCTTCCTTTAAAGTAGAAAGCTATTCTGTATGCTTTTATGCTCCAAGATAATTAAAATTATATGGCATATAGCATATACAAAATAAATTAAAGCCATAAAGTACATGCACTATCAACACATTTAAGGTCCCTACAGCTTTTTAGATACTTAAATTCCATGCAAATTTCAGTGCAATCTTTTAAATACCTGGAAATAGTCTTGTTATGCCTTTAACTAATTTGGCTTCTACTACACTGCTCTGCAAATGCATCTACACATCTGTCCCGTAGAGAAAAACATTGCTGTGTGTGTGTTTGTGTGCAAATGTAAGAAAGAGTGTGAACATAACAGTGTGTGTGTGTGTGCGCGTGTGTGTGCGTGCATGCTTGTGTGCTTGTTAGTCTAGTGGTTCTGTAATAAAGCATGAAATATTGTGCCTTCCTGCAACACGCCTTTCCTTCTGTGCTAGTTACTGACAAACACAACAAGGCTAGGATTTTGTATGCAGAACATAGCCTGCTAAGTTTTTGTTTTCTGGGTGTGATGTTTCCTCTGGCATTTCACATCATGCTGTGTTGCATCACGGAATATTTAGATAATGCTAGCTTGTTTGTTTGACTCAGCTTCCTCACTCTGACATATGGGATTTATGGACCCTGGTAACATAATCTGAGCATACGGTTATTGCTCAGAGAGAGGAAGAAGGAGAGAAAGAGAGAGAGAGCAGATCAGATGGCATATTTCATAAGAAGATGAAAGATGAGGATGGAGCGTGACATTTTAAGCAATGTGTCTGTGCATGGATTTAAAAAAAACTTTGCCGAGAGAGGGCACGTGTGCACCTACATGCTGGTTTTACTTTTGTGTATGAGTGTTTGTGAATGTCCTTCAATTTAACTGGTAATCTCCACAATTTAACAAGTCCATTAAAGGCTTACACTGAATCCTATCTGATGTCACTCCTCATTAATTCAGTCTGACTCATTAGACTGCCTCATTAAATAATTACCTATTGAGCAAAAAGACACAGAACTTAATTAAGCATCCCATTCAGAATTTAAAAGTTGTAATTTTAGGTGCAGTAAAGTAACAAGAAAGTGCTATTGGTTTTAGTGCTTAAGGGCAGGTCATTTCCAAAATTTACCACGTAAATGTAAAAACAATTTAAAAAAAAATCCATTGTCTAGTTATCCTAGAAAAGGTTACTTTTGGCATTAAATGGTAATATTCAGTAATTTCTGTCTTTAGAACAGTATACTGGAAATGGTGGCAGGGGTGTGGTATGAGCCCTTTTTCTGGGGAAAAAATTCAAAGCTAATTAAATATGTATTAACGTGCAGCTGGGCTGGCATCATTAGAAATACATAAAGACAACAGTGATTTAAACAAATAACAAAAATTTGAGAATGAAGAAACTGTAAGAGTTGACTGAATTCTATGAATTTATAGGACAGTACAATTAAACTGAAAAACTATATCTATACATTAAACACCCTGCACACTAAACAAATGATGAAGGAGTTTGGATGAACACTGAAATCCAGTGTTTTTAAATTAAAGCTTTGTTGAACTAACTATCTAACTATCTATCTATCTATCTATATCTATATCTATACAAATAGATATATGTGTAAATCAGGGACGACAAAGATAAAACACCTTGTCAACTTACAATTTGCTGATCCCAGACAGCCGTGGTTAAATTACCACTGTTGTGTCCTATATGAGTTTTTCAGAAGATTTAAGACTACTGACTATATATGTTGTAACAGTAAAATAAGTATTATAAAATGTCCTTTATTATGTCCTTAATGTCCATTTGGATATTAAGATGTCAACCATGAGATGATTTTAAGATCTTTGTTTGTTTGTTTGTTGTTTCTCTTCCTCTATTGTCTACTTTCTTCTCTCTTCTGTCACTTTCTAATAAAGGCATAAGTGCTCAGAAAAATTATTAAGAAATTAAATGTTGGAAGCCAAAGGACTAAAGGAATACATTAATGTACTTTTAAAAAGAGGGTTTTTCCAGAGAAAATATTTCCTTCTATAGTCCACTTTTCTTTTTAAACTGTGTTTTTATTGATTTTTCATTTAGCTTTTAACCTCCCCCCCATGCTATGTTCTTGATCCAAGCACCAATTGTGCCTCTATTTTCCTCCTAATGAGAGTGATAGTCCTTTTTGACTGTAGTATAGCAAAATCAAACCATGTATTCTTCGGGTTTCAAATTCAGATTTGTTGGATACAGGATCAGCAACATGTTAAGGTCCACTGTAATGTTCACAGACAAAATGAACACAAATGTTTTGATGAATGAATGAATTTTGACTCACTCCCAGACTCATACATTTTCCTTTAGCCTCATTGCATCTATTGTCCACTTTTATCTACATTAAGTGCCTTGCTTAAGGGATAGCAGGTCAACTCCCACCTGCTTTTTTCAGATATCACCCAGCAACCTTTCAAACATTTTATCATCAAACCTTTAGGCTACAAACTACTTCTTTTCATTGAATTATCTGGACCATTGCACCAAAAACTAAAATATAATTGGTATTGCTCTGGTTTGTATATACCTAGTAGTCTATTGGCAAACCTGTTATCTACTGTACGCACTTTCCATTTGATTTTAAATGTAATCAGTCTACACAAGGTGGCTAGTATCGCAACTACAATTACACAAAAAAAGGAGAATGGTTCACTGTAATTACTGTTGTACTCTTAATGCACAAAATGATCACAGTAAAAACATCATTAATGTTACAATGGTGTCATCCCCCATCTATCTCCCCCTTTCCTTTCCATCCACTCTTCACTTATAAAGGGCAAAGCTCCCAAAAAAAAAAGGCCACATTTATAATTTGTGAAAAGTAGCATCCCCACATAAGTGAGAAAAGGTTCCCTAACATGCTTCCTGACCTTATTTTTCACCAATTGTTGACATTTAAAAGATACTAGACCGGTTATAATTTTTTCATTTTACATTGATTTTCCTTTCTTGTACCTGAGGAAATTAATGAGTGAATCACACATTAGTCACTTCTCTCCAGTTTGAGTGGTTTGGGGATTCATGCAACTTGTACAGTAAAGATGTGAACATGAGGGAATCTCAGACAGATGGCTCTCTAATGTTGCTCAAGGAACAAATGACCACCGAGTGACTTTTCTCAAACAGCTGGTGTGTGGTAACGCTGCACAAGTGTCAGGCTGTGTGTGTGTGTGTGTGTGTGTGTGTGTGTGTGTGTGTGTGTGTGTGTGTGTGGGTGTGTGTATGGGTGGACAGCAGAGGGTCATCACCAGATGGAGCACCCATGAATACAAACCAATTAATATCAATAAAATATGGAAACAAAATCATTCGTGACCATGCACTCCTTATTCTTGATTCATCTAATAACTCATTTAACTACTCTATTACAACTGTGGGTGTTTGAAAGAAAACAAAATGAAAGTGTTCATGAGTGTGTGAGCCTGGCAAGTACAGAAACACACACACAAAACCAGGTTGTATAGCGTGGAGGCAGCAGGTTTTCTCTGGCTTGGCTACAAACCAACAACCTGCAGGGAGGTAAACAGCCCCTGAATGGAGGATAAGGAATCCCCTTCACAGGAGACCAGTCTGGCCTGATAACACGTACAGTATGTGTGTGTGTGTGTGTGTGTGTGTGTGTGTGTGTGTGTGTGTGTGTGTTCATGTGTGCGAATCGGGAGGAGCCTTTAATGCCCCCTGCACGATTAGACAATATATGGGTCTATGAGCATCATTAGCTGCTTGGCCCACGCCTAATATATGCACACATGGACACTCAAACATACATGAAGATACACGCATACACACATTCACACACCAACACACACCCATAATCGAAACACCTGATGCCCTGACACCAGTTCATTCGCATTATCATATGCAACTCCCCCATGCGGACTGTCATTTCTGAGATTGATTCAGTTTGATGCCTTTGCTTTTCAATGGGGACTAATGTGAGTGCTTGTATGTGCACAAATGTGTGTGTGCTCGCATGTGCACTTAGACATGCACGTATAACTGTTCACAAACAGCACATAAACACTCAAACACACACACAGACACAACTACACACCAGTGTATACAAAGGCGTGTACACACTCTTATGCATTATACAAAGGCACAGCAAGGGGATAATGAGTGAGGTCATAGGTCAGAAATTGAGCTGAGCTACACTGGCACCTTAACATTGTGGCCTTGTCTCACTTTAACCCCCCCGAACAGACAGCGAGATAGAAAACAACCCTGGCGAGCAACAGAAACACCTCCATTACTCTCGGTGTCTCAGCTCCCTTCTTTCAGATCCTGTTAGTCTCTCCTTCCCATTGTTCACCACTTCTACATTCTCCCTGTTCTAATCTTTCCAATGTGTGGCCTTCTTCTCCTCTACTCCCCTTGTCCCCCTTCTGCTTCTCCGTAGCTTCGCAGTGGCGAGCATTGCACTGACAGCATCATTTGTCTTTTCCTAGCATCTTCAGAAGTATAGCGAGCACGCACGCAAGCACGCACGCACGCGCGCACACACACACACACACACACACACACACACACAAAGTCATTTAACACCTTGGTGAGTTTGGAAATAAACTTAAATTTGAAAATCTACAAAAACTGTTAACTTAGTTTTTACAGTTGAAGGCAATAAATCTTGCTTTGGGGATAAACAAACGACTAAAATTAACATCACAAACATAGAAAAACATTACTTTTAAATAATCTATTCCCTCAAATAATAACTAATAAACATATTTCCCATGTACCCATTCTGGTACATTACCTAGCCATCCAGATGGTGAGATAGATTTTAATTTAAGTTTTAACTAAAATGAGACGTCTGACGCCTAGGCAGTGCACCGAAGGTGAATCTAGTTTGTGACATGCAAATAATGAAAAGCTCAAGGAGTTTCATCTTTAATGTTCATCATACCAAGAGAGCTTAGATGGTAAAAGTGGGTTATCTTGGGATTTTGGGTAAACTAACCTTTTAGATTCACCTCTTCTTTTCTTGTGACCTGGTTGATGCAATTTCCGAAAAGTGTTAAATACTTACCGTAGCTATTACTAAGTCTTACACATGCACCATATGTACAAAGACAAAGACAATTTTATTATTTCACATTGTTGAATACTGTAGCTTAAGTACATTACTGCAAATGAGAATACATTTTATAGATACAGTATATTACACAGACAAATAACTTCATAATCCAAATCCCCTATATATTGTTATATACACCATAATTTTTCTTATGCATTTAATAATGGTTGCCAATATTTCTGACAGTTAACAATATAATTGAACCCAAATGCAGCTGCAAGAATGCAAATCAGCCTACAAAATATATCAGCTATATCAGCACTGCTCCAATTCTGACTCCCCTCCAGTAAAAAAAAAAACATTACAACTTTCCCCAATGTAATACTTATTGCAAATGCAAAGCTATTAGTAGACTGGATTAGATTTGTACAGGTGTTTGTGATATTGAGTTGTTGCATATAATCATCTTGGACCACACGTCCTGGACCACAGGCCCCCATGGCAGTTCCTGTGCTGTTCCATTAGAATGCTGACAAACAAAAGCCGGAGAGGTTTATAAAAAATAAAAAACTACACTGGATTTTACCCTCCAAACGCTTATTTAATAGCATGCAAGCAATACACCTGGCACTGCAAGCTGTGGTTAAAATTTAGTATAGATATCAAAGTGGTGTACTTCACAACACGGCAGGTCCTCTGAGGTACAGCAGAAACACAGAAGTACAAGAGCTATGTTGCCATAATGTTTGTACTGTTTAAATGAACTGACAGTTGAATACAGATGAATACCTTTAAACAAAAAAAGGATCTGTGCCCTCCACTGACTGGCAGGCAGCAGTCAGGGATATCTGACTGAAAAGCATTCACAACTAGACACTTGCAAATATTTATAATTACATGTTTTTGATATTTGGGAAAATCACAAATATGCAAAATGGTATTCATATTCAAAGTGATCACAAATGGAACAATGACCGGAGCAACCGGAGCCTTTGCTTTCCTATGTTGATTGCATAAACACAATGTAGCACTTTACGCACACAATGAGTGCATACAAAAACCTGTTTGTAACGTCTTCTGAATGGCTTTGAAATGCGTTACAGAGACATTCAGTAGCTGGAGATAAGCATTCCAAACAGCTTGAGAGAAGCCCTGCAAAGCGAGTGAGGTGAGGTTTAATCCAGAAGCTGCTGGTGGTTGATTGAGTGAGTGCACAGCTCAAAGAGAGACAGCCAAGTGGACATGGAGTTTTTTTTCTAAACCGTTTCAGCCCTCTGTTGAGTTGGTGTGAGAGTGTGTGTACATAGACGAACACATGTTGTTGCATGGAATCAACAGCCAGAGTTCCTTTTCTGTGCGAAGGACATACAAGTGAAATACTTGTACTATTTAAAATCCCAACTACTGTATTGTGTTTGTGCAGGGGATTTTGTTATGTACAAAGGTTGAACGTGCCATTAAAATTAGCAGTTTCACTGCAAGACGGCTGAAAAGAAACAAGGAATAGCTGTATGTAAAATTAGCAATTGTGTTAAGCAAAGTGAGAGATGGACACACTAACGCTGCAAATAAATCCTATGCCTAACTACTAAGACTGGCCTGTTGTACTGGCACGGTAAAATACTTTCCATTTGATAAATTCAACTGTGCACATAGTTGATCGGTGACGCTTGAAGTTCTCCGACTTCTGACAAGTTGAATAAAATAACTGAGAATACAAAACTGTACATTGTCCTGCAATATTTCAAGCTTTAGCAACTAAGGAGCATAGTTCATCAGCACAATGCACCAAAAAAAAGTCTTGACACACAAAGGACTTATACAATTGGAGGAGTTGTTGCTATGGTTTCCAGAAAAAGTTAATGTGTGTGCCCGAGAGAGAGAGAGAGAGAGAGAGAGGGAGAGGGAGAGAGAGAGAGAGAGAGAAAAAGAGAATAAATAAGTGAGAAGCAGAGAGAAACTGTGCAGTGTTTATAGTTTGTGAATATATGCATCTCTAATCACACAGCAGTTTACATTCCAAAGAGGCAACATCCATTCACACATACAATAAAACGGTCTCATTATGGTAAATCTCAGCAACAAAGAAACAAAACACAAAGAAACACATACAGTGTGTGTTTATGTCACACTGTTGTATTCTTTTAAATGACAGTAAGATTAAGGAAGAGAGTAAGGAAGAATTGTGTGTGTATGTGTGTTTGTGAGTGCGTGTTCTGCTTTTACCTGAGGCAGCCTGTAGCATTGCGCAGCACCTGGGAGGTATGCAGATGGAGCTTGCGGTCGTCATGGTGATTGGGGGAGGAGTCCCAGTTAGAGTGGGGTATGATGACACTATTGGTCAGAACGGCCAGGGCGTCCTGGATGATTGGCATCTTCAGAGCATCACATGAAGACAGGTTCCATAGCACACCTGCACACACACACACACAGAAAGAAAAACTACTTTTAACCCAGTGGTTTATTTTAGCATTTTTTGCAAGCAAGTTTTATGGAGAATATAAGAAATAATGAAAAAAATATACAATTATATAAATTTGCCAAAAGAGGAAAACAAACTTTTTCCGAATAAAGTTCTTCATAAAGAATAAAAGAGTAAAATCTTTGTTCGTTCTGGCAACATAACTATTGCTCTAGCATTTAAACTCATAACAAAAACATACAGCATGTACTGAAATCAGTTTAACACATTTAGCTGAACTACAAGATAGATGTCTCTTTTAACTTTTATACAGTGCACAGTGTTGGTCATACCTTAACAATCTTTCTATTACGGCTCCTGTCAACTCTGTGTGCTCCGAGCACTGCTTAGTGAGGACAGCGCTTTTTTCAATTTAATTTTTCACGTAATTTTTCAATTTTTTCCCTCTGTCAACCACGACATTCATAAGCTTGTATTTTGAGAAATTTCCAAAGCAAATGGTTTCTATTAATCTCTCAGTGATGTCACAGTAAATACATTTGGTTATATTTTGTAAGGTCAGAGCAGTTTAAGCCTGTCTTTCTAATTTCAGGTTTAAGAATTAAAAACAAAAACCTTCTTTTAACCCCCTGCCTATAGCTGCCCAATCTAATCTGCTGCACTGAAACACAAACAAGCCTTCTTCATAATGATACTGATCTCAACCAGACCTTTCTGTTGCACTGGAACATCACAAATCAAGTGTGGAAGTATTTCAGGACTAGCTATTCGGGACAAAAATGACTCAAAATTATCACTTTTGAGAATGCCCTCCCTCCTTTAGTTCTGGAATCCGATTCTACAATCTACCTACTTGCGAGATCTCAGAAAATTAATTAGTTTTTCTTTCCAGGCGGAAAGCCAAATGTCCAACCAATGTATCATTTATCACCCACTGTGTGATGGTGATCACACACGCACACACATATATAAACACACACACACCTTAAGCGTATGCAGAGATATACAGTCGATGCAAGCACACATCCACGAGTTGGCAGAGAAACTTGCAAGTTTGTTTGTACACAAGGAAACTTTCACCACCTGCAAGGACAAAAGTACTGTACGCTCACAAAGTCCCATGCATGCTACAGCAACACTTAATCGCATACAGTATGGGTCCACACACACAGACACACACACACACACACACACACACACACACACACACACACACACACACACACACACACACACACACACACACACACACACACACGCACGCACACACTTTCCTTCTTCTTGTCAGATGGAACACCAGATGCCAGAACCACTAGCTAGCCTTGTTGGTCCACTGTGACACACACACACACACACACACACAGACACAGACACGCAATTCTTCCACTGAACAAGCAAAAGATACAAAAATAGACATAGTAACGAATAAACAAAAAATAAGATAAGAAATGTGGTAAACAGAGGGTGACCGAGATGAAAGAAAGAATCAGAAACAAATGAGGGAAAGAGAGCTGGAGGAGCTGAGTGATGGGTCAGGGAGACAGCAACAGATTGAGATGACGACGGAGGCATGCAACAGGTTTTTTTGATGTGACAAACTATAAAAGGCCGCTGTGTTGAACGTCACCATCTCTCATGTATTTGTTGTCAGACTCCAGATGTCGCAGGTCCCCGATGACAAATGTCAACACAAATAGGAGATGGTCACAGCTCTAGAGAAACTATGTGATCTGTACGCAATACACCGAGTCCACAGAAGCTGTCAGCTGGCTGAACGATGTTCTGTTTATCCCACATTACAATATGCACAATCTAATTTCTTGTTAGACGTGAATGTAAATTAAACATAAAGTTGGCAGGGAAGTGCTCAGCAGAGATTATAAATACTGTCTGTCAACTGAAACAACAGCAATACTGAAGTTGAGCAAGACACAGAATTTCCAAAAGCTCCAGCGAGGCGTCTCTGTTAGCTAAACTTGACCTCTGACCTGCCTGTGTGAAGGGCCAAATAAAAGAGAATATAAGCGTATATAACTGAATTTATTACTACAGAAATTGCAGAAATTTAAGTCGGGCATATCAAAGAAACGGGGACTGTGAGGTTCCTTTCAGAAAACCTCCATAATAATAGCCATAATGCACTATCTATTAAAGGAAGTGCATTATTGAACACACTTCCTCCAACTGTAAGGGAGCCTCCCACTTTGGCCTCCTTAAGAGCCAGGTAAAGCAGTGGCTTAGAGCTAACCAAACGTGTAACCACCACTAACTCGTGATTCCATTTTTCTACTAATGAATTGTCCTGTTTTTTTCTTTTTGTTTCTTCTTGTTTTTATATACTAAATGTTACTATCCTATGTCTTTTTTTTCTGTAACTCCAACCTGCCTATTGGACTGCAGATGGAAATTAGCCCTTGGGCTACAATCTGGCACATTTACGTGTACTGTTGTGCATGTTCATCAATGTGCATTGTCCTGAATTAATAAACAAATAAAAAAAAGTAAAAAAAGGAAATGTATTCCACTAAGAAAATGGAGATAGAGAAAAGGGCCAGGACAAGTTGTGTTAAGTAAAACCTTTATGAATTAAGCCTCACTACACAGAAACACTGTACACTCTCTGGGTGTTGATAAGCAGCCAGTTTTGCCTTACAGTATACTGCCTTACAGTATACTGCACTGATGTCCGTCATAATGACAATCTGCAAATGACACACAAAGGGATGGGAGGAAAGTTAGGCCAAGAAAAAGATGGAGAAAACAATAAAAAACAGGGAATAACAATAAAGAATAGCAGATGTCACAAAGGGAGGAACAAAAAGGTTGCATGATGGGAATGACAGCGTTGACAGACTACAGAAAAAACACAAAGAAATGTTGACAAGCAGAGAGGTTAATTAAAGTTGTTATCCTCAAATAAATGCATAAATATCCAAGGTATCTCTATCTCTATGTGGAAGGTAAACATGCACAATTGCACATTTGCAAATGTTAGAAAAACAGTGAAAGGGGAATCCACAGGCAGAGAAAATTTATCTAGAATATCTAAATGTAACAGAACAAAAACAGGTCTAACCAAGTATAAAAGTGAAAACGTGGGGAAATTGAAAAGAGAAAAAGAAGAGCGACAATGTGTGTCTGTGTGTGTGTGTGTGTGTGTGTGTGTGTGTATGATAGAGCGTGAAAGGACAAGAAGAGGAGGGTGATAATAAGGCGATGACCTTGCATGCTGTTTGGCAGCAATCAAGTGCTCACACTCAGTGTGTGTATTTGTGTGTGTGGGAGCATCAAGGCAACATTTGCTTTCACTTTCCCTAATCAGCCTCTTGTTTCGTGTCTCGAGCCAACTCATTCTACTCAATCTTTCTCCTTTCATGGGCTCTTTTCAAACCAAGCTAAAAGCTCAAACATCCACAAACACACAGATCGGTGGCGCACATATTGGGCAAAACACTTCACTTATAAACCTTCGTGCTTTCAAACATCCCTTTCTGTCTTTCTCTCATTTTCTCGCGTTCTTCCTGTGTCGGCCGATTTTTCAAGTGAGATGAGTGTTGTCGTTGTGTGACTCCTATCGTGTACAAAAAGATGTTGTCTCTGATGACAATAACCCGTATGCTGTAAAAAAAGGTACTCAGCTGCCTTTCTTGGGCTTCATACAATATGTAAAACACATGGGCGAACAGCACACACTGAGGATGTGAGAGGGTGCTGTTAGGATGTTGTATCAGCAGACAGAGATGGGGACAAAGATTGAGCAGAAGGGGGAGACATGAAGGAATAGATTCCAGTGTTTTCTGGGGCAAGTACATTGTGTCTGCCACTGTCCAACAATGGCCAAATTCAAGGTTGACACACGCACACGCACACGCACACGCACACGCACACAAGCACACACACACACACAAGCACACACACACACACACACACACACACGCACACCCACATGCCAGCTCTAGAAACATAGATCTATAAGCCCAGTATCCTTATGAGTATTGTATCAGGTGGCCAACAGACAAATGACATCAAGCGGAAACCTTTGTGTGTGTGTGTGTGTGTGTGTGTCTGTGCTTTATTCCTTCCTGTCTCCCTCCACGGACCTGTTCCCCTCAGACACTTGACGGACAGTTTCCTAGGAGCTGGGTTGTTTGGGGAAACGGGGAGATGATTGCATGAATTCATGAATAAACGAGAGTGTGACTTGTAAAGGGAGAGTGAGGCCTGTTAGGATTCAAGTGGCTATGTTTTATTAAACAGCCTTCATCTGTGCGACTATGAGAATTAGTTAGCTATGGGGTCAGAACCTGGTGATGAGTAAAGCCAAATATAAAAGAGACAAATAACAAAGCTTAGTATCTACACAAATCTATAAAAGGGAAAAAAAGAGAGGATAACATTTTGGACAGCATGTTAGCAATTGCTGCCTTGACCCCAAAGACCTAAAACTTTCCATCCTGCAGTCCGTTTGTTAAAAAAAATAAAAAAAACATTTGTTAGATTAGGTCAAGTCCTGTATTGTGTGTAAATTGTCACTGCTTTTACTGGGTTTTATTCCCACCAGGGCCTCCCATAGTGAAAATGCTGCAAAGAAATTTCTGCAGGACACTAACAATTTCACAGCATAGTAGTAGCAGCAGCAGCAAAAAGGTAATCCTGGTGAAGACATCCTGTTTCCCCACAGGTATCACCATAATGGCTGTGATGGAGGTCTGTCCTCAAGCATTTTTGAAAGAAGGTTACGTGTTTTGGCTTGAATGAAAATGGCTTTAGCAAATACTATAACAGTAGTGGAGACATGGAGATTTTGACATCTACACAGAGCAGGGATGCCTTACAGCAAGGCAAACTAAATAATTTCCATCAAAAGATGGCAGCAATACTATTTCACTACAGTATGTTGCTTTATTCCTGCTTGCATAAGCAAAAAGTGAAATACAGGTCTTTAAATAAACCCAAACTTTTTCTGCTTTGTGATGCATGTAAGACTTAATTCTCTCTCCATGCAATCATTGCTGTGCAATACATAGAATACCAATGAGCACTTTAAGACATTAGGCAAAATGTACATTTGTCTCCAGTTTAAAAAAATATATATATATATATTAAAACTTAACAGTTATGCACTGCATTTGCAATTTTTTACAAATGCCCACATTTCGAAGACATGGCTTTCCGTCAGCAGTTGTTTCTCAGCCCACAAGCATTTCAGAGCAGGCAGCAGCAGCTGCGGCAGGGCTGTGCCATGGTTCACTGCCTCAAGGTGAGCCCATGAGTAAGGATAGCATCTCCTATTGACACCCAAAGCCTCAGCATCGACCAGACTTTGACTGACAGGCCCGGAAGCCTTGACTTCGTTCTATCTACTGCACACTGAGATTCGGGAAGCCAATAAAGCTCGTCTATATTTAAACTTCTGAACTGACAGGGAGATAGGCTAAATTGTTGAGGGAAGCTTTTTCCGGTCACCAAAAAAATGAAATAAAACTAAAGTATGTCTTGTTTCATATCCCCAGACCTAAACAGATGCTTTAATCACAGAGAAAAGGGAGGTTCTTTGACAAAGCTGACAACACAGAGGCAGTAATGATGAGGCTGATTCGATTTGACTCTAGCACAATCACTTTTTTGAGTCCAGCATTTGAAGATTGTGTCTATTGATGTCATTTAAGTAAGCACCACTGACCCTGATGAACCTCACCAAGCGCCACTTGGTTGCTTTCAAATCATTTAGCCACAAATTAGTAATGAAGGTCAAGCTCTGAGAGGAATGTAATTCGGCAGCAGATCCAATGCCTTCTCGCTAAAT
Source organism: Etheostoma cragini (assembly GCF_013103735.1). Taxonomy (NCBI): domain Eukaryota; kingdom Metazoa; phylum Chordata; class Actinopteri; order Perciformes; family Percidae; genus Etheostoma; species Etheostoma cragini. The sequence continues at coordinate 9,624,805 of NC_048428.1, read as the reverse complement.
ATCACTGCAGAGGAGCTAACACATTTTTTCATTTATTATGTTCTTTCATTTTTTTTTAAACATTGATATAGTATTTACAGCCCAGACCTGGGAAAAGGGGTTCTACACATTCACACACTCATCTGGTAGCTCTCACTTTAACAACTACAGCCCAAAGCACTTATAGGTTCAGTCCAACAACACTTGGACTCTAGATGTCACAGGATGGGAGAATATTACTTCATTTTTCTAGCCAGTACAACCAATGATCTTTCAACTACTTTTCGCCACCGAGATTATTCTTGCTTAAAGGAAAAAGTATTGGTCACATCGGTATTCTCAAAACTGTGGCCAAACCAACTCATACCCATTATTGTAGAAATAGTTGGCGCAGGCTGGAAAGTGCTTTACTAACAATACAATTTTTACTACAGAACTAGCTTGACATCATGTCCAAATCCCAAAAACAAATTAGTCCGGAACCTCTGACTTTATTTTGGATTTCCAAGGGGCGTTATAAATGGCCAGAGACCAAAAGGACTCTGAAAGCAATTGGATAGATCTACAAACAATGAGAGCAACAAAACACGGCGTAGCTCTGAGCGGCGGACAATTGTAAACATACAACAGTATGCAGAGATGATATGTGATGGTATGGCATCAAGAAAGGTTCAAATTAAAGGTGCCTTTATTGTCATTTACAGAGAATGAAATTTGTCCTCAGCATTTCACCCATCCTAAAGGCCTACATAAGAGCAGGCCCCCGGGGGATTAACTACAGGGTTTTTGCCATTACATTTGGGCATAAGGCACTAACATAAAGGTTTTGTTAGAATATTAGCATAGAATATGAAAACATGAGCATGCAAATTTGTCTGGTTGCAGAGCTGCCTCCGGTTTTCACCTGTAAACAATAAAGGTGCCCTAGCGATGTTGGCTGACGTTACTTCTTGTTGACGTTCAAAGTATTTTCAAACAAAACGAGGCTAGCTTGCCCCTCCCTCCTCCTCATCGCGTCCCCTCCCTTTTGTGCCTCAGCGCGCTAACCCCCCCACCCTCACCACCAAATCTTTCTCGGTTATTGGCTGAACGCTGGAACACTGATTGTGTATGCTTGGTGGTGCAGGTGGGCACAGTTTGTTTTTGTTGCCGTTTGTAGACCCTGAGCTGTCTACAGAGAACATATTTTTTTAGAGTGTGTTCTGGGGACAGGCAGCTCCCGGATAGTAAGGACATTTTTGCTGTATGTGACAACAAATGTTGTAGCCTAAAACACGCGTGAGTTTGCTTGACAGGTCATTTTCTAAGGTTCATGCCCATACAATGAGAAATAATCTGAACACAAGCATTGTATTACTGTGCACAAATTCTTGGCAAAACGGTGTCATTGACATGTGGAGCATAAAAAGTAATTGGAACATATTGTACTCATTGTCTCTATTTATATAAAAAAACTTAAAACATGCCTAGTTGAATTACAGAGTAATTAGGCAACAGTTTCAAGTGGCGAATTACAGCTCCAGCAGGGTGTTCCACGAGGCAAATGAAGATAGACTTCAAAATATAGTTGTACTGGCATGAAAGCAATTGAAATGTGGAGTTCAATGCTAAGCACCAGAGTAGACAGACAACAGGGTAGAGTCATGCATGACACTGATTCACTTAGCCAGCAGCGGGAGAGAGGAAGACAGAGAAGGGCAAAGACAGGAAGAGTCAGGGAACAGAGAGAGGGAAGATAGAATTTCACAGTGTGTGCATGTGTGTGTTAGTGTGTGTGTGTTTTTGTTCAAGATTACTATTTATAAAAGTCAGAGCTCAAATAAGTATGCAGTATGACTTGCAGTGCAATTTATTCATTCGTTAAACTGCTTACAGACTGCACAAAGACACACGTACACTCAATCTTCAAGCTGTTTTTAATCTCTTAGTCTCTCCAGCGCTGTGGTGATATTCTTCAAGGTGCCAGAATGTCCCTATAGGCAAAGTCTGGTGACTGCCATCAATGACACGTATAGCTTAGTGTCAAAACTAAATGCTCAATGAATGCTGTCTGTGAATTTTAATTGCAGCACATTCTTGCATCTTTAAAAACTTTCTTATTCCTTTCCCTTCCTATCTTCTTTCCTTCCCTCGTTTAGTCAGTTTTCATCCGTTACTACTAATCACGTTTTTCCATTCACGTTTATTCTTCACTCTCTTCCTCATTCTCTTTCTTCCCATCATATTTAACCATCGGCAATATCAATTGTTTGAGGAAAAGAATAGCTTGCTTTCCTTCCATCCTTCCTGGTTCTGCTCAACATTTCAGCCCTGGACAACCCAGACTAGTCCACCACAATCAGCCAAACACCACCTGTACTTTTACTACCCTTCAACACATACATAGCAGCCTTTAATACTGCCACTTGTGAGCTGAGTGGTAAGTAAGATAGTATGATAGTGTACTCACTGATGCAAAAAAGGCTGCCTGGCTTAGTTTCTAAATGGCTAAAGGTTAAGGATGGAGCATGGGTGTCATTAAGACGTCTCGTATGGTAAACAAGTGATAAGTCTGTGAGTTAAGCTAAAGCTGCATTTTGTACACAGTATGCAACTTGTAAAAAGTGGAATATGGATATGTCTGAAAGCTCTAGGGCCTAATTTTAACGATCTAAGTGCAAAGTGTGAAGTGCATAGTGCAGGTGCCTTTAGGGCGTGTCCAAATCTAGTTTTGTTAGTTTGAATGGGGAACAAAGGGTCAGTGCGTCGGCCACATTGTTTCAAAAGGGTTGTACATAGCGTCTGCATTAATTCATAGGTGTGTTTTGGGCGTCACATGTAAAAACCAATCAGAGTGTCATCTCCCATTCCCTTTAAAAGCCAGGCGCGTTTGTACCTTGGTGCTTTGCTGTTATAATAGCGGATTTGCACGTATTTGTCATATTTTTTGTTGTGATCTTTTGTATGTTTGTGTGCGGCTGCTACGCTTCCCTGTGTGTGTAACAAGTAAAGTGTGTGCGTGCTGTGCACTGGCCTAGGTGCATTTCACTAATGCACTGTTAAAATAAGAATGAAATGCTGTGCTATTGACTTTAGACTAGGTTTTTGTTTGTCAATGGTGCGATCACTTCCCGCTGCCTCAAGATAGCAATACGCCAAGAATTTACCTGAAACACACCTCCCTTTAAGACCAGCACGCCCATGGGCGCACAGATGGGCGCAAGTGCATTTGTTATTAAACAGCTAGGGCGTTGGAAAGGAAACTGACAACTGCGTCAGTCTTAAACTAGCAAAGACACTTGCTTTGGGTTCAGCGTTGCGCTTGGTGCAAGATCAGGCACATAGTATTATGTTTGCATAACTAACATTACTTTACTTAACTAACTTGTCCTCTCTGGTAGACAAAGAGCGCTGAAATAATCATTTAATATGCTAGCTACAGGCACTTTGTGGAGTTGATGTCCTCACTGGTGGGGGCAGGGCTTAAATGTGCTCTGTCTCTATGGTACAATGGAGTTCGGCCATAGAAGGATGTGATTGGCCAGTTTTCAGATGGGAGGACAATCATATGATCTCTCTTCTATTTACGGGCGGATCAAAAAATAAAATAAAAAGCTTACGACCTGAGCGCGGGAACAGTGAAAATGTAAAATAGAACCACTTTCTTTTCATCCTTCGTCTCCTACATCCAACATTTTCTGTGTCCCTAGCTTTCTCCAGTGGGCTGTTATCGGTTTTGAGTGCTCTGTTAAGAAAGAGACAAAACTCCTCGCTGGCTTGCTGCCTGTCATCTGCCGTGTTCCCTTCTATTCAGAGAGACCTTCGGGGACGCGTCCAGGGATGGCTGTGTGAGTGTGTGTGTGTGTGTGTGTGTGTGTGTGTGTGTGTGCGTGCGTGGGTTTGCGTATTAGTTCTAGAAGAAAAGCTTCGTTCCACTGAGAAAAAATGAGGTCAGAAGTCAAATTGAACATGAGGGGGGCCCCACCGACTTTATCTCAGTACTCCTTTTGTGCAAGTGTGGTTTTGTGTGTTTCTGTTTGTCTGGTCATACACACACTGGTTTGTCTGTGTGTGTATGAGAGAATGAGCGTGCTTTTACATTTTTTCTTTGGGAATGTCCAATCCTCTTGTATGAGCGTGAAGGTGTCTCTCTTATCTCAGGACTAACCTGGTGCAACAAAAGGGCTTTTGTCGGAGTAAAGAGAGAGAAACAATGGTGATTCAAGTGCAGATACAGTTCCAGCTTAACGCGATGCAAGATACTGAACCCCGTAGAAGGCCGGCATGCATACGGATAAAGAAGAGAAGAAAGATCTGAAGAGGAGAGGGATTTACATAAGAACATATGTTGATAAGAGATGAAAAATAGAAGAATTTAGATGACAAATAAGGAGTTCTGTTCAGGGAGCCACAGTACATGCTGTGAGATACTAGGGAGAACTGGCCATTGGAACATCTGCTAGGCTGCTAGCATTCAGGTCCCCACCTATCACAATTCACAGATCACCCACTCCATTTGAATCGTAGCAAACTGTACCCCTTGTGTGCGTCTGGAGCCCCTTTCAGACATGCAATGCAAAGCAGAAATCATCTAGACATAACCCCGGCAGAGATGTTGTCTCAGATATTAAAGTGTGTTTACTCCGCCAGCTGCCTAGTCCGAAGTCTGTGTAATCTTCAATTAAACCCAAAGTATGAGATTTCACAGCCAGTGAGCGGCCACGTTGATGCATTTCTATCTGCTCGTGCAAAGCAGAGGGACAAAATGAGAGGGTTAAGAATGAGGGCGATTCACACAGAGACGGCAACAAAAATGTCTAATTGGAGAGATTCAGCAACTATGTCGCTAAGGGCGGATGCTGAAATCCAGACAAATTCAAAAACGGCAAGAGACAAGGTTGTTCATGACTAAATTACTAACCGGCTCACTCTACCCGGGCACCACCCCTCGTTTAAACCAAACAGAGTACTTCCAATAAGAATGAGATGGCCAATCTCCTGTTGTGTGCTACAAGTGAGAAAGGGAAACTTTGGACTTTAGACTTATAGTCTGGAGTTCATATGCAAAAACTGCTTAAGACACGGACGTGCTGAATTGCAATAGTATTAGGGGTTTTAACCTTTATAGACTGTATCCTGTGACAGATACTGTATGGCGAAACACACACACACACGCCCACACACACACACACACACACACACACACACACACACACACACACACACACACACACACACACACACACACACACACACAGGTTCATCATTATTACCTGTCCTGAGGCTGTAGAACCAATGTCATGCTGGAAAATAACTGTAGCTACACATTTAGATTACGTACTGTATATACTTGAGGTGGTGTATGTACTGTACAAGAGCATCAGTGTGTCTGTGTTAAGCAGAGAGGGACGCAGTGCATGTGTAAGTGTTTGCTGCAGCACAAAACGGGTCTCTAGTAGAATATTAAATTCTTTGTAGAAGGCATTCTACCAAATATTTCAGGAGGATTGGAGATACAATTACAGTATGTCAGCTTGTGTAATGTATGTTTGCTGAGGTGGATGTTAAAATGTAATCCATCCATCTTTAGTCTAAATGGATATTTGTGGGCATCTCCACAGAAGGTACTGTACACCTGAGTATGTTTGCACGTGCATCTCTAAGTTTGTGTGTGTGGGCGTGTGCCCTGCTGTACAGTACAGTGTGTGTGAGTCTCTAAATGCACTGGCTAACTTGCACTGCTCATGCCCTCTGGGTCAAAATAAAATTAACCAGTAATCGTAAAACACCACACTTGCTGGTAGCGACTTTAATGCTAGTTGGACACACACACACATTTTTTTATGTGATTGAATACAGGCACCCACGCAAGAAACACAGAGTCAAACGTATACTGCATACCAACTCAACAAGTTGAAAGGTAACTTGTTTGCTGCCTCGCTGTTTTATCTGCCGTCATTCCACTTCTCTGTATGCCTTAGAGCCCTATTACGCTGTTGAGGAGAACTGTAATTGATTAAAAAACATAATTCAAGTGCAATGATAAATGATTTGGTTCAAGATGAACAGCCTTGGTTTCTTCATCATGAATAAGTAAGTTATTGTGACATTTTTTCTTTCAGTGAAAATAAAAATCACCAAAACAACTGCCGGAACCATCAAGGCAAAACAAAACCAGAATACAGTGCTGGTAATGTATATTTAAAAGTGTGTGTTTGTTTCTTGGAATGTGTGACTGCTTCCTGTATGTATGAGGCATAACTAGGTATCAGAGTATTAAATGTTTCAAATCTAGATAGTAAGGAGTAATCAGTCCAACAGCCTTTTTCTTCTCTGTCTGAAACTGACCTAGATTTAGTGTAAACACACACACACACACACACACACACACACACACACACACACACACACACACAATTATAACCTGTTCTGAGGCCATAGAAGCGGAGTGTTGCTGGAGAATAATTGCAGATACACCATGATAAATACATGCTGGAGAGGTGAGGTGTAAGTTTAGCCAGAGATAAATTACCTGTGACAAGCTCTCTGATTTCCACATCTCCAGTCTTCCTCAGCAGGCGGACCAATGCAGGAATCCCCCCACAATTTTTCAAGGCCACTTTGTTCTCATCGTTGGCCTTGCCGTACACCAGGTTCCTCAGGGCTCCGCAGGCGCTACGGTGAACCTCGCTCATCCTGTGGTCCAGCAGGTCCACCAGCAGCTGGATGCCTCCCTGTCTGCGGATCTGAGCATCAAAGAAAGCGTATCAATAAAAGATTTACTTGTGCATTTCACATAAATAAATTATGTAAAAGAATGACAAAATCCATCATAGAGTCACACAGTAAACACTCATGCACCGAAACTTCACAAAGTCTCTGTGGTTTACATCCGTCACCTGATCAAACGTTGTTCAAAAGTCGTCTATGCAGGTAGCTACTTGTGTACAGTATTAGTCTGTGTGTGTGTGTGTGTGTGTGTGTGTGTGTGTGTGTGTGTGTGTCCTATAGTATCTGTCAGTCCTGCCAATCAGATTAACAACCCGGTGTGTACTAATTAAAGATACTAAGCCACAGCAAATAACTGCTTTCACAAAATGACACATAATTATATGAGGGAAGAAAAGATATATATATATATATATATATATATATATATATATATATAGACAGTTTCTTATCTTATCTATAAATGTTGGCAATGCCAGTTTAAAAAAGTGCTGAGGTTCGTCACATGTCTACAAAAATAACTTTTACATATCTTATAGCATCACTTAATCCTCTATCCTTAAACAACGCGGACAGCATTCTAAAAGCTAATCAAGAATATTTAGTTTGTTTGGTTTTTCTATGCAATTGTAACATATAATCAAAGATTATGATACACTGTGGACTTAAAAGGCTTTGTATAAGATTTCCATAAGTACAGGCAGTACACCTAGAAGCCTGTTTCCACACAGCAACATCTCAGATTTGTTCAGTGATACAAATATAAATGAATCAAGTGAAACTAAATGGCAAATTGGCATGACTATCAGGCTATAAACGTAATGTTGCAGGTTTAAACTACAAAATACTAGAATTAATTTTTTGTTACTGTTTTTTCCAAATATAAAAGAGAAGAATGGATGATCTCCATCCTAATGCCTAATCCTAACATCCCGATCAACCAATCAGAGGCAGGACATGCCATCGCTTGTGTGTCCAAAACATCCATTCTGCAACCAACCTTGTGGGAACCTTATTAAAATACTGTCTAGAAAGCATCATGGCTGGTATGACTCTCCAAAAAGGTCAAGAAATGTGTCAACACCCTTAATGGCAGATTCGACAACCTATTGAATATTTTATTTTTGTATTTTATGCAAGCATCTACTACACCTTCACGTACTCTTGTTTTAAAGGTGTATGCCTGCCACCAAAAAGCAGGCAGAAAATAGTTATTTGTAAGGTATTTCAACTAGTGGCTTCTTTTCTGCAGTGGAAATTTCTCTCCAATCTCATCAACCCCATCTTCTATTGGCATTGTAAAGCTATATGCTGTGTGAATCCACAAAACAGCTCACAGACGAAAAGAGAGAAATAAAAAAGCTAATCAGTGCAGATCTATAGTTATGTCCTAATTCTGTGAGACAAGGCAGTAAGGGCTGTTAGCGCAGTGGGGATCACAATGAGGGCACTCTGGTGTTACACATTACGTCTACCCCTATGGTGTTACACATAATGCCTTCCCACCGTGGCGCAACACATCACTTCTCCACTGCTGGCATCTTCACCGGCCTTAGGGGGCCAAGGAGCTTACAGCAAGCTGTGTTCAGTCCAATCGACAAGGGTGTAGTACTAATTACCAGAAGCAGGCTGCTGTGATCACCAGGAGACTAACATGAACATGGATAGCGCAACTAGTGTGTGTGTGTGTTTGTGTGTGTGTGTGTGTGTGTGTGTGTGTGTGTGTGTGTTTTTGAGAGACAGAAAGCCTGTCTTTCACGCTTCCACGTTCGTAGAATCTCTGGAGTACTGTCGGCAACAAGTAGAGTTACTCATCCAGATAATTCAAAAAGTTAACTACGTCAGGCTTTTTGAAGCCCTCTTTTATTTTTCAGCATGTTCTCCAGACCTGGAACATTACATGCCAAAAAATAATTCTTAGTGTCTGTTTAATTGTGAAGCACCAGATGGGTAGCGTGTACTATGCAGATACGTACAGGAAGAGTAGTGTAAAAAATAGACTTCCGAGCCTTTTCCTGTGATAATCCTTGGCACTCATTGTTGTGTCTCCTGTGAAAACCTCACACATCTGGCGTGAATAAGCCAGATAGGAAGAAGAAAAAGTACACTTCTGAATGAGTGTTTACAAGTGCAATTTAACTTTTCATTTATTCATAGTGAAACCATATACATGATAAATGTGGGCCAGGTATGGAGAGAGGATGACTGTGCAACGAGTGAAAGAAAAGCATAAGAAAGTAACGGAGGGCAGGGTGAGGATGGAGGTGTGTGATGACACAGCAGGAGTTTATCGAGCAAAATGACTTTGCTTATCTTTTCAATTAAAATGGATTAAGGGATGCAATGAATGGCAAACTAACCTTGCTCCATTGGCCACACAATTTCCTCAACCTGATTTGCTGCTCTTATGCCCTCCAGTCCTCACCTCTGCTCTTCTTCCCCTCCCTCTGCTCCCCTTTCCCTCTCCCCACACTGATCTCTGCACATCTCCCCTCTCCTCTTTATGCTCGTGTCACAGTTAATCTGTTATTCCATAAAAGCCATAGTGCTTTCTCTTTGTATTGCCTCTGCGCTACCTGCAAGGCTTGCCAATACCTCTGCGCTTGTTCCTCTATGCCATGTAAAGAAGATTAGAAGCGCAGATTGATTTGTCTTTGTCTCCCACTGTTCCAGCCACGGCTATTGGTAACCCGTAGCGACAGCATTGCCGTGGAAACAGTTAGCAGTGGTGACAGCTGAGATTGTGAGAATCAGAGTTGCTGCTGGCGTAAAAGCTGGCAGTGGGACACACAAGTGACACAAACCTGGGTTGGTGAAGCCAAACAAGTGCGTTTGAGTCACCACGTATGGAACGTCAACACCAATCAGCAGCACGCCGTCGACAGTTCGCTGCTTGCATGTTGAGAGTGAGGAGACAGAGTGATCTGTCACACCTTTCACGCATCTGCACACTCAGGTAGGCACACACACATGCAAAGGCTTTTGTTTTTGACTTTCCCTTAGCCTCGGGCTAACTGCATTTTGGAGCCTTTCAACCTCTGGCTAATTGAGTTCTCGGCCCTGCGCTAACATTTCTCTCTGGAGCCTTCTAAACTGGGCCAAACATGGCATTTACCTATGGCTACGTACTATTGTTCTGAGAAAGGAACACCGCTAATTGTGCAGCAGTATCAACAGTAGGATTCACAACTGACAAAATCTACCTTGACAAATACACTAGAGGATCTAGCCTGTTGTTTGAATAGTACGGCAACAGAAAAAAACAAAAAAAACATTACACTTTAGGGGATAGGGGAAGTGTTTCACAATCCGAGTGCGTGAGTGGGCACGTGCCTAGTAATTTCATCAGCATCAGAATCAGAATCAGCTTTATTTGCCAGGTATGAGGACACATACGAGGAATCTTTGGAGCATCGTTGCTCACACTGTGCTTACACACAAAACATCCAAAACGAAAATATACACACAAATCTATACAAACAATATATACATACTCTAAACAGAACAATATAGAGGCCTGAGTGAACAAAGAGATCAATAAAAATGATTTAAATATGTAGCATGTAGCATGTAGTGCAAGGATACTGGGATAAATAGTATTATGTTGTAATATTACAGTATGAACAGTATGAACATTATGGAAAGTTCTGAAATAGAAAATGAGAATGATGAATGAATGACAAATAAGAGAGATGTGAGAATGGGAATGATGAGTAAATAGTAAAAGACACTGGGATAAAAGAAAAAAACTATTCCTTTAACACACATACAGAATTGTACACATTAATCAGATTGGAGAATTATATATCCAATATGCACTGTGTAAAGAGGCACAGAAGCATCCAATATTATTACAGTATTTGCTCTGGATCATTCCCTGTGTCTTTCTCATCTTTCATGCTGGTGTCTGCTGAACAGATAATCACAGCCTGCAGTTTGCACAGTTCCTGGTCTAAAAATCTAAAACAAGATATTATACCGTATTGGGTTTACCACACTGGTTGACTATAACAACAGTGGGAATATACTGCAATTCAAACTGCAATGTGATCTGATCCAAGATCCCTGTATTTATACCATACTGCTGTATAATCACACAGATCTGCTGTAAAAAAAATAACCATTTCATTTCATAAAGAAGGTGGGAGGAGAAGATATCAAGTTAAGTGATAACGAAAAATGCAGTGGGAGAGGCAGTCAGCAATATATGATGTGTGAACTAAACAAAATGAATAAATTAATGTGTGTAAGACGGAGGGGGTGTGACACAGAGTCAGGGGGCACGTCCCTCTCCCTTCAACTGGTCTGTTAGATAAATGGATATCGACAAGGCTACACAACATGAATTACTGATGTGACTGAACTTTAGTCAGTTCAGTCACATCAGTGTGTGTATGTGTGTGTGTGTGTGTGTGTGTGTGTGTGTGTGTGTGTGTGTGTGTGTGTGTGTGTATGTGTGTTTGTGAAGTGTAGGTAACTGAAAGTAGCACGTGTGTGTGTGTGTGTGTGTGTGTGTGTGTGTGTGCGGGCTGGGGGGTGCATGTGTCTAGAGCAGCTATAAATGATGCTGAAGATGAATTTGCCAAGCTGCCTCTGTGGTAAACTGTAATCTGAGCCGAGGCCAGACATCCATCTACCCTGCCTCTTTCTCTCTCTCTTTACATGTGATTGGATTCCGATCTAAAGGTCCAAAACACAAATACATGACCTTGAATGAACTACCATATTCTCCCACCCACTGGGATATATACAAGCACACACGCATGTCAGCCATCCAGAGACAAGTTGCTGCTTAATCAACTTTCTCCATTTAAAAAAAAAAAACACTGACAGCAATCTTGTTACTTCATCAAAGATAACAGAAAGCAATCTTTTCTTTTTTCTCCTTTCCCTCTTCATCATCTCAGTCCCTATCTGTTTGTATCCCTTCCCTCTCTTTGCACCTGCAGAGTATCTTTTAAGCAATAAATAGCAGCCATGTTGAGGCTTTATTTAGCTGCTCAGTGTGTCCCCTGCCATCTGTGTTTGTGTGGCTGACTGAAAATAAGAGTAACGTCTCTAGATCATTGCTCATAATAAATAGCTGGCATCTAATTTCCTAATGTATGTCAAGTGAGATGGCCCATCTCATCCAAGCTGTCTTTGATTGAAAATCTCCCTATATGCTGATTCATTAACTTGTTTATTCAATAACTTGTTTTATTGGTGTATTAAAACAGTTTTTATTTGTCGCTTATTCAATGAAAAATAATAAGCCACTCAAAGCTCTGATTAACAGTTGATTTTATTAGAACAGCTAAGAGGCTTTTAGGTAAGCAGCTTTAAAAGTATTGGTAACACAGCACAAAAGAAAGAAAATCTTGATGTGACAATTCAATATCCTGACAATATAGCGAAGGTTGTCAGGTAATTTTGTCTGACATAAATCATCTGTCACGCTTTTCTTTTTAAATTACCATCATTTAGATTTTGTGGTAAGCATTATTTTGTAAAAGTAGCTGTCAGATGTTGAAATGTCATCTCTGGTTTTGGAATGAAAAGCACTGATGAAATGCATTGATGGACACATCATGAATATATATATAAATATATACTGTATATATATATTCATCTGTTTGGTAGTTCGGTCTGTTTGGTAGCTTTTAAGAAACCCGTTGACAGATAAAAAGAAACCCATTGAAAGTTATGATGTTTGCAAACTCTTACATCAACTCATTAAAGACTACGTTCTCTACAAGGAAACGTGTATTAGTTATTGTTTTAATTATTATTAAAATCAAGAAAAGTGTGAAAATATATACATTGTTAAAGATATGCTATAAGTTATCGGCCCCCTGAAGACATAGCTGAGTGTAGGCCTATGCACCGCGGCAATTTTACCCCTGGGACTAACCATCCCAAGCTGTGTTCAGTGGGTTCCTACACCAGCAAGACACACCTGTGAAATTCAAACAAGAAGTAGCAGTGGTGCTGCAGGACAAAACTGCCTAAAATGAAAAAGCATTCCCTTACACAGAGGATCTCCTCCTCTTTTAAGAAAACATCATCTGTGTTTTTTTGTGTTCGGTCTGCCAAGATTTTTAATGGAAAATCCAAATACATTACCTGTCCCTTCATTATATAGCCTAATCTCCCGTGACATCTGCTTAGATATAAATCCCTGGGTGATAAAGCTGTCATGTTATTTGCCAATGACATGCATATTCAACCACTGCTGTCAAAGGTTATTTTTAAAACAGATTTGAACACAAACACACATACACACAGCACAAATCCGTCACTAAGCATTACGTTTATAGTGTTTAATATGTGGAATTTAACAATTTCAGGCTATGTGTGACATCCATTTCATGTTGGACACAGCCAATATGTCATTCATGTAACACTGGGTTCAAAATGTTTAGAATAAACCATGACAACAGGAAATTTAAGGTGCAATGTAATAGTATATTACAATACACTATTTAATACACCACGTTCAAGTATTACAATGGCATTTTAATGCAGAGAATGTATTACTGTGCTTTGCTCCCAAAAGAAATCAGTTATAATCACTTACCATCATATTTATAATAAAATAACCATTCTGAACCCTAAATATTAACTTCCCTGGTCTGCTCTTTAATCTTCAGCTGATTGGAATGATGTGTCAAGCTAAGCTAAGCATAGCTTCCTGACAAAAACCATCATGAAAGCCAATAGGGACAAGTGATGGAAAATACTGTGAAGTTGCCCAGGGAGCTATGTTAGAATTAATTGGATGCACAATTTATGTGAAGTAAACAATAACAAGACCATTGATCTAAAAAGAATCAATTAACAGGAGGAATTTGTCCTTTGTTTTTGTGATCTTGGTAGTCTTAATCAATGGAACGTCTGTCTCCTTTATTTTCTTGCTAAGAGTGAGGACTGAGAAGTCCATGGGTAAAAAGAATCAGAACTGAAGTATCACAGAACTCCATCAAGTGGAGTCTCACTTGTCCTTAGAATTTACAGAACTGGTCACTGAAGAAAAGAAAACTTTCTTAAGGTCATGTATGCCTATCCAAAACATCATCGCCTGCTGGTAGTGAAGAGAGTCAAAGTCTTAAAAAGTTTTACGCGATTGATGTTGTATTGTTCCTTCCATTTCTGTAGGATGTGTTTTGTAGCCTTTTGAACAAACACAGTCATACAGACATTTTCTCTTTAACTCTAAAAAAAGAAGAAGCTATGTCACAACCTTGAAGCTCAGCCAAGCCAGTAAACAAAACATTTTAATTATATTTAGCAACCTTGATAGTGACTAAAACTTCAATTCATACCACCAATGTCTATTTGGTTCTTTCTTTTTAAATTTCCCTTGGCTGAAATCGAATGAATACTCACAGATATAAAGATGTTCTGAGAAAAAAACGCCAGTGAGAGTCACATGTTCCAAGATGTGCGCCATCCGCCATTAACGGGATGGCTGTACAACATACACGCATCTGTGGTACGGCCACTTAGGGAGATCAAACGTAATACGATAAAAGATGTTGTTGAGTTTTCAAAGACTCTTCAGAATTAACGGAGAGAAAGCAGAAGAATTGCTTTCACTCTCAAATGTGACAAGAATAATGTAAACGCTAAACTCTGAAGAAAAGCAATAACAGATAGAGGGTCATTGCTTTGTTACGTGGGTAAAATAAATGTGCTAAAAAAAGAAGAAAAAATATTCATAACAAAACAAATCCATTACTCTCATCACAGTATGAGTACAATATATTGCTGCATTCCAACAAAAGGATCTTTAACCAAACTAATATCTTGTATCTGGCTTAGTGACCATCTGTCAAGTTAATTTTCATTACAAACTATTTGAGAAATACGGCTGAGGGCACACTTGTGTGAGTCTCACTACACATTTTAATCAGAGTGCACATTGTGCATATTGTCATTGTATACACATGTGGCAGTGTGGGCATGTAGATATACAGTATGTGTGTGCATGCATGTGTGCGTGAGTGGGTGAACGCCTGCTATTATTTGATGTGATGCGAAGCGTCAAGTTTGGCTGGTTGATATCTCATCCAGATTTAATTTGTGTAAACAGTGTTTAACAGCGCCTTGGGCACTGAACGAGACAATCAAACAGACTGATGAAGGCATGCCAAAGCATCCACTGTTAATACACAGTTGCTATTTTCTCCATTATCGGACACCTCCATTCAGGCAATAATTAATAATTACACCCATCACAAAAGACACAAACACTTAGGTATCTTACCGAGCTACGTGGCTGAGTGAGCAGGGTGGAGTGATGTGAGGATGTTGCATTGAAGTGTAATTGTAAAGTGCACTGTCTTTGTGAGGACCCGTCATTAACTTAATGCATTCGCTAGCCCCTTACCCTCATCTTAACCATCACAACTAAATGTTTAACCTTAACTCTTACCCTCACTCTAACCATAACCTAATTGTAACCCTAATCCTAAAACTAAGTCTTAACCCTCAAACAGCCCTCATGGGGTCCAACATTTTTGCCCCAAAAAGCTGAACTCCCAGTTTTTGGTCCCCATGAATATAGGTAAACAAGACCCTACACACACTCACGCACACACGCACGCACACGCACACGCACACGCACACACACACATACACAATCAAGCACACACACAAACCTCAGCTTTGATCTTGTTGTCTCCGAAGCAAAGATGCTGTAGGTAGGCTGCAGCATTGGACTGCACCGATGGGAACTGGTGCTGTAACATCTGGATCACCTCTGGCAGCTCCGGATCTCTCCACCCAAACTCTCTGCAGAGAGACAGACAGACAGAGAAACTTTGATTCCTGCAGCACTTTAACAAAGCACCTCACCAAAACACAGGAGAGTACCTGAGAGTAGTCCAATAAAATCACAGACTCTTTTCCAAACACACCCAGAGCTACACATATTCAGACGTTTACTTACATGTTTATACAGAAATACTCAAGAAAGAGTATGAATGATGGGTTTAAATGTAAAACTCTTCTTACGAGAGAGGGCTTTACAAGTTAAGCACCACAGCGGGAAAAAGAAACGATGCAAATCACACACTGAATGCCCAATTTGCCAAAACATTGTCATTTTCACCCATCACAGGAAATGGAGCAAGCAAATATGAGGTCAGCAGGTTAGGCAGATGGTCTCGACAAAGACTTTTACAAATAAATAGAGAACAATTTAAACTGTATCTGTAAAACACTCAAGAGGAGTTGGGTTAGATGATTCAACATACAGTGAGTTATAAAACTTTACAACTTTACTACTGTTTTTAAGTACTGTTAGAATAATTACATTATCAAGAATAGATAGAGACCACTGAAGTATATCAAAGTAATTTTTACTTGTGAACACAATGAGACAGTTTCCACACTACAGAATAATACAGAAAATGTCTAACTCTAGAGACGCCTATTTATACAAAGTGGATGTTAATACAAAATCATAACAAAGTGGATGTTGTCAGTTTATCTCCTTTGGTCAGGGAATCACCTCCGCCTGCTTTGCCCCCAGAAGCATCCTATGCCTTTCACAAGGACAGACGATGGCTCCGTGGTTATCTTGTTTAGAGTGATCAGTATAATATGGTATATTTATGAAAACAGTTTTAACAATAATCAGAGAAAGAGTATGTGTAAGTGTCCCTTAAAAAGGAGATCCAAGTTGAAAAAAACAATACATTACAGTATGGACTGCATAGTTTGACTGGCGTGTGTTTTTATGTGAAAAAAAAAGATAGTTTTGACCTAAAGTGGTAAGCAAATGAAGTAAAAAAAAAAATAAGTCTACAATTATTTTAGGTCAAATTAGAAAAAGAGGTAAACAGTTTTGCACAGCAAGGCATTACTACTGCCTGCATGCTGTCTGCAGTGTGAGTGGTGAGATTTATGTTCTATACTTTCTACCATTAGGAGTTTACACTCCTATGAGCACATTGGACAAAGTGAAATAAATGTTTTGTCCCTTGGTAATACCCAGGAAATTGTCTCCTTTATTTTATTATCCCTAGCAGATAATTGTTTTGCTACAGTCCCCCAAATGAGAAAATTATGACTGTGCAAGAAAGTGTGGGCGACTGTGTGTGTGTGCGCACATGCTTGCACAAGTGTGTCTCCACAATCTACTGTAATGTTTTTTCCAATAACCACTCTGTAAACTGTTTCTCCTTTACTCTCTCTCTCTCTCTCGCAATCCTTTCAGAAAACTGTCAACTTTCAATGCTATCTGAAGAAATCACGTCCAAATTTTGCCACCATCGATTGTGTTGTTTGTGGATCAATTTTGTTGTTTCTGCCTTTATGCTCACTGTTCTGTGCCAAAATGTGACTAACTGTAATCCCCATTAAGCCATCGTGAAAAACCTGGATTTATTTTGCCTCCTAGCTCGGCCTCCCTAAACATGAAAATGTGGTAAATATGGGACAATTGACGTTAAAATTGATGGGGTGGAGAATTGTGTGTGTATGCCTAAAGTTTTTGCAACAGAAAATGAAGCCTCGACACCGCGCTCTCATCTCTGTCAGATCAAGCAAATGCGTTCCATGAAACATCTGTGAAAAGCAGAGCGTTCAGGGGGAGTAAACATGGCTCTCAAAGATAAAGCAAGCTCCGGCGTGGACGGCTCTTTATCTGCCGAATGATAAGTGTTCATTCAGCCAGAAAGCAGGACCAAAGGAAGAAGGTAGAGGAGAGATAGAGAGAGGGAGGAAGAAGGAGGGAATCCCAAGGCATTTAGGGGATTTAGGAGGAGACACCCTCAAACAACGGCCCTTAAATCAAACAGCCAGATACCATCAGGGGCCAGTTTGTTTGTTTATGAGTGTGTGTGTGTATGTGTGTGTGTGTGTGTCAAGATTAAGATAGGATCATGATGTGTATTTATATGGACACAATTGCTTCTGTGCCTGTTTGTCTCTGTGTGAGTTTGTGTCCGTCAGTGTGTGTGTGCTCGCACAAGTGTTCTCATTTTCATCTCTTTATGTACTTTAGTGTATGTATGTACTGTATCTGACGATTTGTTAACGTGTATGAGTGTGCAAGTGCATGCCTATATGTGTGTGTGTGTGTGTGTGTGTGTGTGTGTGTGATCCATTCCCTGCACCCTCCCAGCTCTGTCAGTGTAGGTAATAGAAAGCAGAGTGATCTGCTGATAAGATAAGCATCATGACTCGCCATTAATTAAAAACCCCTGGTAGGGAGAGAGACGGAGTAAGAGGAACAGAGCAGGAGAGAGAAAGAGGGAGATGTAGAGAACCACATAAGGAGAATGAGAATGAGGAAGGTAAGGGAAAAACCAGAGTACTCAAAGGCAACTGTGGGTACAATGGGCCAGAACAAGCTGGAAGGAGATGGAAAAATAAATATGGGATAGAGAAAGAGGAAAACAAGCTTTAGATGAGACAGCAGTCACGTCAACATATGTGCTAATGAGCTAGACGCACTGCTAGGCGACAAGCCAACAAAGTGAAACAGCGGGATGAAAACAGAGAGGTATACACCCTGCAAAAGGGAGAACTGATCAAACAAAACTGCAGGGCTCACACTAAATACCCACACAACTTTTAAAGGAATCTGCAACACAATATGCTGCCGCTTGTGTGCCATATTCTTTATGTTACCTTATTATTTCATGCCTTATGCGGTAATAAATGCCACACTGAACAATTTGTTGACTTGCCTTTTTTAAAACTGAGTTACATGTTGTTAATACGACACACCGGTGCGTATGAGAATAAATTAGGGGGCACAGTCACCAGCGCTCCGTGTTCCTGGTTAGACAGGTTACTCTGCCATTTCTTGAGGCATGTGGAGGCGTGATGCAGCAAAATACTTCAAATGGAAACACTAGGTATGGCAGGAGAGCAGCCTGACATACTGTGAATAAAGGCAGGTGGCAAGGGAGATCGTGGGGGAGGGAGGGTGGAGGCAGAGACAGAGTGATATAACTGGGACATTGGAAAAGACTGCTGTGTGATGGTGGAGCTTTGATGCAGGCAGGCACATACACACACACGCATGCATGGGAAGAGTACAACAAATGAAAATGCAGGGATTATCAAAGGATTTCTTTTTTTTCACAAAGCTTCTCTTCATTTCTTTCCCTTTTCATGTCCAGGTCTCATGAGACAGCTGAACCTCTATCTGAAATTCCAACATGAACACTGATATATGGATTCATGTATGTACACACACAGTGAGAGAAAAAAGCTTATCTAATCTGAAAAGCAAACACTAATTGGACACACACACACACACACACACACACACACACACGTCTCCTTTTAATCGGTATTTCTGTGTTTCTGTTGGCACACACCATGTAAACCACTGCAGCTGGATGACATTGGTAATGAAACCATCCATCAAAGGAAGAACTGACTTCTAATGTTCCAAAAATGACAAACACACATCTGCGTTACCACTGACATTTACTGGTGAAAAGCAAGGCTCCGACCTGGTCATCTCCCTTTGGTTGGTCTTTGGCTTCAGGTCATGTCCTTCTCAAGCATCACATGACAGCAAAGATCAGCTAATACAGAACAACAGGGTTAGTTACTGTATATATTTTACTGTACGATTTTAGTTGGGGGTTTTGAAGAAGCATCCACCCTACTAGGATTTTCTATATTAAAACAACATATTTGAAGTTTTCATGTGTTTTTCATTAATTTATTTTGAGCGCACACTGCACAATGGGAGGAAGCGGGTTTTCTAAACTGCACTTTCTGTCCTCGAAGTCTGATAAGAAAAACAGCTAATACCGCAGGAACGGTGTGAGGGACAAACAATTGGAGTGATTTTGAAACAGTCACCTTTTTACATTGCGGTATACCGTGAAACCGGTAACTGGCCCATGCCTAGCTGTAAACGGGTCCATAAGTTGCTCTTTGCCATGCCACCAGTTACCACAGGTGTTGCAAGATAAACAAAGACTGGCAACTCAAATCATATTAATTTAAACAACAACCTTATTAAGTATTCACATTTGCAAAGTCAAAGATTTATGATACTTCAGTGTTGTATTTATCTGATCTCATTCACTAGCTTCACAACCTAATGGCAGATTGTACACACAATTTAAAAAACACAAGGGTACATGATTTGTGTCTATTAGCCCAAATCATATCCATCAGCGAGGACCACAATGTATCTGGAGTGACAGCTCCACACAGGAAGCCTGTCCCGCTGGCCTTAATCTGATTGGACAAGGGCTGTCATGTCTGTTAACTGATTGGAGGGTCAGGAATGGACAGACTGGCAGTGTGCATACCAAAGCAGATGCTAATTAGGACTTGAACATCAATCTTCATCACTGTGTTAGGACAGAGAGGGGCAGAGAGAGAGAGAGATTACCTTTTTCTTACCCTCCCTTTATCTCTTACTATGTGTATCCTCTCTTTTCCTATAATACACATTGTCTACCATCTGTGTTTGTATTTTCCACCCTATGGATTTTGATGCCTAGTCAGTACTTCTTTATGCAGGACTATAGGTCAGGTGTGCTTTTTTCAGATGTGTATGTACATATGTGTGACAATGCTCCTGAATGCATCCTCAAGTGGAATGAAGGTTAAATCAATGTGAGGAAGATTCTTTCCAATTCACAATTCCACCAATGACCAGGAGTCAGAACAAGATGCAGGTGAAGATGCACAAACATTGATTCTAAGTGCAGAGCCGGTCTATTTAATTAAAAGCACAACTTAATTAAGATGTTATCCAGGAAAATAGCCAAGTCTGTTGATGTGCCCTTCTGACAAATGCTTGAAAGGTAAGTTTTTTTTTGGCACATACAGCCAGAGTGGCGGGATTCATCCAAAGTGCAGAAAGTGGTACTGGTAAACAGGGGCAAGTTTTTAACATGTATCTAAACCTATTCTTAACCTCACATCTTAGTGCCTCACAATCTAAGTCATTTTTTTTTCTTTATGTAAATTTAAACAGTATAATATTCACCATAATATGTTTGTTCCCAGTCTTGTCAAGATCCATGTACGGTTATTGATATTTAACTGAATTTGTGTGAGTAGCTTCATGTTATACCTACCTAAGCATAACCACAGAAACTACTTACTCTTCCTTTAGTTGCTAAAAAGCCAATGCTCAATGGGAAATACATGAAAAGAAATGTACCCCAAACTGACAATTCCACATTCTAAAACATGGCAGCCCTTTTGATATGTTTTGAACAGACTCTGGTAGCCAGGACAGGTGACCTGAAGCAGATGAGTAGCAGAATATGGACAGCTTCTCCAGTAAATGTGTCACTTTTGTGCATCACATTCTATTATTTATTATCTATTATTATTATTTTATTATTGATAATGCTTACTAGCATTAACTTGTGTACAGAATAAGGAATACGCTTAAAAGCAGCCCATCATGGCTTTATGAGCATATTTGGAGTTATCATAGACAAATGACTGCAATGTCTTATACTATT
Organism: Etheostoma cragini; assembly: GCF_013103735.1. Taxonomy (NCBI): domain Eukaryota; kingdom Metazoa; phylum Chordata; class Actinopteri; order Perciformes; family Percidae; genus Etheostoma; species Etheostoma cragini. Next base: position 9,603,671 of record NC_048428.1, on the reverse strand, counting down.
TCTCATATCTGTTCTGTGTTGTCTTGACCGTCTTTCAGAAATGTGGCTTGTTGATGCTCCTGCACATGCTCTTTTCTTCTGCTGAAAGGGATCTCTGTGTATCCTCTCTTGCAGCTGGACGGACTGAACACAAATCAACGCCACAGTAAAGGGGATCAATGAACGGTGGGGGAAGAGAGAGGGTGATGCTTGTAATAGCTCGGCAGACAAATGGATAGATAGAGATGGGTGAATGGAGCCTGGGATGAAACCCATTAAGAAATAAACAATGGACAAAAACAAATCAGCTGCAATGAAAACACCCCAACTACTGTCACCGTCTTCCTCTTCCTTATTATACTGCTCCCCAGTTACTGATGAGGAAATGGAAAAGACTCTGGTAATTACAGATCACCTCTCTCCATGGAAACAGAAAAGTGAGCTGGTTATATTCATTTCACACAGAGGGGCAAATCATAAAGACAAAGAAGAAAAGTAGAGTAGAGAAAACCATGAGAACAGAATGAGTTGCAGAGAACACAATGGAGAGAAATGATACATGGAATGGATCAAGGAAAAGTAGACTCTTGTGTAGCCACATGGGACTTTCTGCTTCTTCTTTTGTTTGCACATACCACCATCCCTGTTTCCCTCAGTCTGCCAGTGTCTCTCTTTATTTCTTAGATGAGTTTGGATTTTTTTTTCCCACCTGAAGGCCATGCAGCAACCACACAGACGAAGAGAAGAAAATCAATACAATTTCTCTGTGGCATCTTCCAGCTAGGAATAGAAGGCTCAGAAGGCTGAATGAAAGTGTAGAAAGGATGGAGTAAGAAGAATGAAACATGTTGAATGAGACTCACTTACATGAATGGGATAAAGAATCAGCTGATGGTGGGAAAAGAGCTGGTGATGAAATGTACTGTATGACACTAGCAACCTCAAAGAGAACTCAAGAAATTCTGATATATTTTAATTTGACATATTATTATGTTATGTACTATTATAGATTAGGCATATTACTTTTGATTATTGTCAATGTAGTATGTTGTAATATACTACCCGTTTTCTGGACAAAATAAAAAAGTATAAGTTAAAATATTTTTTGCATTTATCAATGTGAGGACTAAGCAAGGTGGAAAATTGTAAATCCTAAGCTATCCAAGCTGATGGAAAAAAAAAATGTTTAACTGAGCTTTAAAAACTGCCCAAACTGTATTGGATGAAGTCAAACATCTGTCATTATCTGCTTTCTAGTTGTTGAAGTGGTACAATTTTTTTCTTAAAAGCATGATATGAATAGGAAAGTGCACTTCATCTGCAATTCTTGTACAAGTCCTAAGTTGGTGGGAGGAGTGATTATGCAAGAAGTGTAAAATCCAAAGGAGAATGTAGATACATCTGATGATATGTTGCTTTTTTATCTTTGAGTGTTACTTTGGATTGCGTTTGTTCTTTCATCGTATCAATGTCCATTGAACTCCTCTACTACCCAAATACCAATTAACAGCACTTTGTCTACTCTTTACCCTTTGGAAAATGTACCATGTATAAGTGTGTCTACTTGAAAATAATTAAAATGTAGTAAATGTCATTTGGTTTTTTTTGTGAGAGGCTGGCATGATTGGGTCTGGTGAAGGGGAACATTAGTGTGCAGGGCCATGGAGCGATTTACCAGGGTAAGGAAAACAGAAACGCTGGCACTAGTCCTTCCAATTAGCTGAACACACAGAATCGTGAGGCCAAATCGAATACGACATTAAGCTGACAGACAGGTGTTCATTTATATACACCCAGAGAAGGTGTTTGCACACATGCACATACACAGCGCATTGAATAAACACTTACACACAATGCAGTTAAGCAAAGGTGTGCACACACACACACACACACACATAAACATTCAATAAAGCACGCACATTTAGAGTACATGCCCACACCAAGGCATGTTGCATATGCTTTGAAGACACACAAACGTGCACTCTCCTATCCACCAAGAGGCAAAAATGTACACATATTCACACAGCTATTAATCCAACATTTGGCAATTGATAATTTTAAGCACAGTGGCACTATTCCCCAGTTACACAGTGCATTACTGGATGTTTACACAGCCACACAATAGGCCAGTGAAACATACACTCAGTCAAGCATGCATTAGACGGGCCACTAGAAATTTGAGGTGACCTAGACCATTACAGTGTATCACAAACAAACCTCATTAAGATTGAGCTGTGTATTCTACTGTGTCTAATGCAGGAATGAGGCACAATCTGTTTCCCTCAGAACATCTATCCAATCAAAAAACAATTTGATTGCAGCAATAGATTCAGTGTAATACAATGCAATATCAAATGGATGCAATTTAAAACTGCTGCCTTCATTAGGAGTAACTTGTGTACTCCAACCATAGTTTAGTATTTTAGCATATCCTTACAACCAGGTCTGTTCATTTTTCATACAGTTTAACACAGAAGAGATGTTGGCTGATTATAATCGGTTGTCATCACTGTTTGGATCAACCGTCCTAATTCACGTATTATCACACAGTATTTATATAGCGCTTTTCTAGTCTTGACGACTACTCAAAGCGTGTTTGCATATTAAAGGCACCATTTACACACATTTATTCATTGTGGTTGCGACTGCCGTGGAAGGTGGCAGTGCCTCTTCTTTATCAGAGATTCAATTACACACATTCACACAACAATGGCGCACACCGGGAGCAATTCGGGTTTAGTATCTTGCCCAAGGACACTTTGACATGGGACTGTAAGGCCAGGGATCGAACCCCATACTATTCAATTGGTAGGGGACAGCTCTTCCACCTGAGCCACCTTGTGCTCCACCCATGAAAAAATGGCTTCTGCAGGAAACATGTGGATATAGGCTGACATACAGCATTAAAGTAAGAATGTTTAATACAGTGATGAACACATTGACTAACCTGACGCACCAGATGGTTTGTTAACACAGAACCATCTGAGAAGCCTTCATTGGAAACCGTTTGGGAACTTTCAAAAAATATCCAACAGGTGATCGGATGAACCTGTCTATGGCTTCAACCATTGTTGTTATAAATGAACAATCAAGGCCATCACACACAACTAAACCACGCCTGAAGGTGCAAGTAGCTTCTCACCAGACTGCTGCTGTTTGGACATTAACGCTTTGCTGGAGAGCGTACAACTGCAATGCAAGATAACTCATTCACCAATCCTAACTGTTTTTTCTCTTGGTCCTCCCTCAAAGGTTCGACAGCACTAGTGAGGATTAGATGTGAGAAGCACATTTCTGTAACTTGATTTTAAGATAATACAAGCCCTTTTTAGACTAGGCTGGGATTGATGAGAGAACTGACATCAGTGAACCACCATCAGCAGAATGCATGGCAATAATGTCCAAAAAGACGGAGAAGAACCACTCAAACTTCAGCAATGAACACAAGTGAACAAATTGACCAATCAAATCCACATAAAACACACTCAGCAATCATAGTGCAGGCAGAAGATTAAGTTGGTGTATGAAGGAGAGCCTGCTAAGAAATTACTGCTCCATTGTCTCTTGATTTGCAAGCCAAGATGCAATCATTTCAAAACGCCTGCTCTGGCCTCTAAATGACAAAAGGTGAGCTATTTTTACTGTGATGATGCTAATGAGGATGCTAGCCTATGCATGTGGTTGTGTGTGTGTGTGTGTGTGTGTGTGTGTGCACGCCCCGTTAAACTAAACCTCGTCACTGATGAAGGAGCCACACAGTCAGTTTGTGTGTCCATGTGCATCACACAACCACAAATTATCCAGAATTATTCTGCCATGTAAATATCAAACTGATAAGGTCAAGCTGATATTAGCACGGTCTATAACTAAATGTATGTGTGTGTTTGCGTGTATGTGTGTGTCTACACATGTGTACCATCCGTCAGATTCACATTACAGAGCTAGACATTTAGTGTAAAGGTCAGAGACCTGGCCTGGTATTAAACAAGGGAGAGGAGTTGCCAGAAAACATGTACACTCTGAGAGCACACTCCAATATGTCAAAGAGAGAGGTATAGAGGAAATTAAGCCAGCACTGAAATACCTGAGAGCAGAATAAATGGAGGCCAAGGTGACAAACTGCACAACAAATAAAAGCCACAGATGTATAAAAGACAAGACAAATACAGAAAGCTGTAGAGAGGGAGGGATATTTTTACAGTGTGCTGAGGGTGTAAGCCTTCTTTATGTGTGTGTACAGTATAGTACACACACATAAAGAAGGCTTACACATGCTAACAAGTGTCAATGGTCTGATCTAGGATTGTTTTTATCTTGACATTATCAAAACAGTTTTCACACTGAACATTGCTGTAATGGAAATGCAGTTTCTCATTAATATGACATTTACAGTATAAAACCAGCTAACTGGAAAAAAAAATATAATGCACTAAGCATGTGAACACACTGCCTCGGTCCCTTTGAGTGTGACATAACGGCTTCTTTGTTGTGTCACCTCTAAAGTGAACATGAAGGTAAATCATTCAGTTCTTTGGCTCTTTAAAAAGAAAAAAGAAAAGTAACTTCACACAGAAGCTCTGTTTGGTCAGCCCACTCAGTAATAGATCCAAGCCGGTGCTAAGAGAAGCAGCACTTGCCCCTTCACATCCATTTTTACCTTGAAGGAATCACTATCAACTGTTGTACTGTCAAACTCCATACTTCAAGGTCTGCTGTGGCAGATGTTTTTCATGACAATTTATTAAAAGTAGAGGTAACCGTGCAGCTCTATTCAGTATCTCACTCAAAATGGCTCCATAATTTATTTTGATTGGCCTCTGCCCAGGCATTACAGGGTAATTTTGAACTTAGCTCACATTTCGCCTTGAGGTGACTAAACTCTCTCCTTGGGTACAGTGTGAGTTTAGGCATATTAATGTTTCAGCATTGCGTTGTGTGTTGCGAGTTTGTGGGTGCATGAGAGAGAGAGAGAGAGAGAGAGAGAGAGAGAGAAATGTAATCAGCGAGGTGACGCAAGAGGGAAGAAAAAAGTAATAAACCAGTGATTAGCTTCTGTACCTGCTATTCTCATGAGTTCACACTAGGCTAATAATACAGCATAGAGAAGTGAAAGGAGTACTGTTTTTGCTAAAAGCTGTGCGAGGCAATACAAACAACACACTTATAAGGATGCTGACAATGGAGATGACGACGTTTAGAGTATAAAGATGGTAGAGATAAAATGTGAATATGAAAACAAAATGTGATATGAAATAAATCATAGGTATGACAAAGAAGATCGGTAGATTGATGATAGCAATGATTGGGATGTCTTTCTGGCATTTTAACACTACTTCTAACTACTATGTGCAGGAAATCATAGAGCAGATGGGGAATGTAGTATTTCAAAATCTTAAAATTATTCATATGAGAATGTGCGTGCTTAGGCACACACACACGTACGCTCACACATGCACGAACGCACACGCGCGCACACACACATCTACCTTCAAAAGCGGATTAAGTGAGACTAAGAGCGGTCATCCACTTGGAGGATTGGAAGGGAATGAGGAAAAAGAGGAATAAGAAATAGAGTTGTCCAATAGAAACATCCCATGCTGGATCTCCAACATGGCTGTGCTCAATAAGACAGTGCAGACTATATTGAGACTGGCTCCACTAAGATTGCACAGCAATATGTAGACTATACAAACACCACCACTTTCCTTAGAGGTGACAGCTATGATGATTTATTTTCCATCTTTTAATGAGTTTGATCTGAGGTATGGGTGTATTTATTATGCTGCCTGATATTCACTGAGCAACCTTTTAATGACACAGATGACTGTATTCTCTAACGTGGTGTAATTTGGTATGAAAACGTTTCTTTTCCACATCATTGTAAAATGATTGCTGGCATGAAAGTAAAACCCATGACAGAATATGAGAGAAATTCTTAACTAGCTCGAGCAGTGCCTGTTTGACAGCTCTGCGGCAACAATATAATTTTATAAACCTACTTTCATTAACAACACTGAAATTTACTATATATTTTATAATGTACCACAGAAACTGAACCAATAAGCACTCCTTCCCCTTTGAAAGACATGCAAAATGAACTGAACTGGCATAAAAAAATATGCCCATAATATACATGTCTATCCTGAAGTAAATATGAGGTCTGCATTCCACAAGAAGCAGGACTTGTCAGTGACAAATGGCATTTCAAGACTGCAAAATCAGTGAAGTGATTCAGGCAAATACACAAAAGGTACAAAATGTACATGCGGTAAAAGCAAATATAAACACGCATGAATGCACAACTTACTTATTACAGTGTGTACCAATGACCACAGACACATACAAACAAACTCAACACAAAAATACTCAAAACACCCCCCCCCCCCCCCCCCCCCCCCCCCCCCCCACACACACACACACACACACACTTACTCAAAGGGGTAAGACAGCAACAACCTTTCCTTTCCCAATGACTCATGAGAGGGCCTGCCCTGCATCTATTCCTCAATTCAGCATTCTCTCTCTCTTCCAAACTGTTTGTCCCCTTCTCCCTTGCTATCTCCACCTTTCACTCTTTCTTCCTGCCATCATTTTACCAAGATTGGTGTTTCACTTGACACAAGCACACACACACACGCGCGCGCAAACACACACGCAGGACTAACGTTAGCATGGTGAGTAGAGCCTAAGGAATCACTTCACACCCTGCGGTGCAAAAGTAGAGAGCTATAAAGAAAGAGATAGATAGATAGATAGTTAAATAGAGAGAGAGAGAGAGAGAGAGAGAGAAAGTGTGTAAGCGTGGAAGGGATTAAAAAAGAGGAAAAGGGACAGGCTGCTTTAATAGACACAAAGGACCACAGGGGGGAGTTTGGGAAAACTGTGAGCTAAGACCGAGAGTGAAGGAGAAAAAACTGCGGGTGCTGGATGAATGACTACACCTCCCAACCCATCAATACTGTCCGGCCTTCCCTACGTGCAGAAGCAGGATGGAGAGGTGGAGCGATGGATGCATGATGAAGGAGTGTTTCGAAAGTGAGTCAGCACCCTTAGGATGCATGAGAGTTAGTTTGCCATGACTTAATGCAAAAATTGTCTCGACTTGACAGATCACAAGCAGGGAGTCTATGATCTAAACTGGAGAGTTTTCTGCGATAAAAATAAATAATGAGACAACTGAAGACCGATTTTTATTATGGTAGATAGCAGTGTTTCTCCACATAGTAAATAACGTTTGTACTGTATAGCACTGGGTCATCAATAAATCTATTATTTTAAGCCTTATTTAACCAATGTGGATTCAGTGGGCATGAATGCTTTTTTCAGCAACGCCCCAATTCACACGCACACAATCTGAACTGGTGATCACTGAGCAGCTCCACTCCAACAGTGGAAGGGTTGAGGGCCTTCCTCAAGGGCACTACAGCAGGGAGTGGTAAGGAAGGAGGATCAAGTGCTGTTTCATCTCCCTATCCAGATTTATTCCTGACAGTCTGGGGATCAAATGATGACCTTCCAGTCACAAGCGCGTGATCTTGCATGTTTGAATACAGCTTATGGAGCTTTTCTTAGAATATGTGTATTGTCCTTCCACGTTCCAATACAATATTGACAGCACAGTAATGTTTTTAAAGGGCCTCGCTGGAGAACATAAGTGTTACATACAGTATGTTGCACATTTAATTTGAGAAGAGAGAAGTAACTTACAAGCAAGCACAAAAGGTTAACACAGCATGCTAATCCTACCTGACCCAGTTAGCTGCTACTTTATCATTGCGTAGTGTTTGGAAACACACCTGTGTGTGAGAAACCTGACCCTGACCCTTAATTTAGCATGCCAAATAGAGTTTTTGATTAAGTACAAAATATTGCTTTACGTTTCAGTGTGTGCACATGTATGTGTGAGTGGGCATGTAAGGGCTTTATTGTATTATTGCACACTTCCACAGGGATGTATAATATGATTACTGTAATATGCAGGTGCTTTTGTATCTCTGCAGCTGGTGGATACTGACAACGCAGCAAGGCTAAATTTGATCATATCTAACAAGAAAGTTTTTTTAATCATAATTTCAAATGAGCACAGCAACCACTACAAACTTGTGACTCTCCTTACACCAACTACAATTTTGTGTAACATTTGCAAAAGTTACCTTTTTATTAAATTAATCCATGTCCAACTGCTTTTTTATTAGTACTTACTGTATTTCGGTTCTCCGATTTTGTAACTTTATTTTAGTACTCTGGTCATTACGGAGTCCCGCTGGGTCCAATAACAAGCATTCAATGCTTGATTTCCTGCAAGCAACTCAGCTGAAAGGTCAAGATCCCTCTCCTGGACACAAGATATACAACTCACTGACCTTAAAACCCGCAGGCCCATGGAAGACTGAGCCTTAGATAGCTGTGGCATGCAAGATGTACAACCGCTTGACATTAATGTCTGTGGAGGATGTTAATAAAAGAGGTAATTAAAGACAAGATACATTTCTCTGGGTGTAAAGTCGATAACGCTGAATTCATGCAAGACTGCACTGAAGTCCAAGGGAAAATAAAACTTCAGCGCTGTCTCATGAGGGTAGTTATAGTGATTGCACCGTGCTACACATGTAAGTATGAATTCTGCCAGTATTTATGATAGATGTCTAGTCTCATACTGAGCTTTCTCAACTGGAATATGGACGCATCATAATGTACAGATGGAGCTCTGAGAAAAAAGTCTGAAGCCAAACATTTGATGAGATACTGTATGTTTTGAAAAGATACAGTATAAGCACTAAAATCAACAAGTATTGTATTCTGCCTCAATAATAACAGAAATTAAATGGCTTTTTAATTCTAAGTTTGTTAAATTTAGGTAAATAAGAAATATAATGCTTTAAATTAACTTCATTACAAAATAGGATATGTATTGCCAGTCTAAAAATCTGTTAAAGTTGATAGTTATGGTAATATCTGTGCTTAGCCTCTACCAGTCTACATTTAAGTCTTTATGGTGAAGCAGTGTTGCTCTCAAGTGTGTCAAGAGGCAAGGCGAGGTGAAGTGAGGCGCGGGGAGCAGAGAAGATATACAATAATTCTGCTGGTGTGACATTTTCCTATAATCCCCCCAAATGCCACCAGTGTCATGAGACAGAGCGGCAGGGAGCTGGTAGCAGGAGGAAATGGAAAGCTTCTACAGTATTGCCATTCTTTTGTAGAGTGCAAAGCTGCTAACACATACTATATCAACCTTTTTTTCTATGTTGATTTGTTCTAGTGATGAATAGGTGCATTTGCATGTATGTGCCCGTTCCTGTGTATGTGCGTGAAAGATTTGATGGATATTAAAGGTCCCATGACATAGTGCTCTTTAGATGCTTTTATACAGACCTCAGTGGTCCCTAAAGTCTCTTCCCCAAAAATCAGCCTTGGTGCAGAATTACAGCCACTAGAGCCAGTCCCACAATGAGCTTTCCTTAGGTCGTGCCATTTCTAAGTCTGTAGCTTTTGAGGAGGAGGGGGGGCGCAAGGTGTGGGGGTGTGGCCTTGACCAACTGCCACTTTGCTTGTTTGATAGCCATGATGTCTCTCTCTCATGGGTGGGCCAAATTCTCTGGGAGGGCAAAGCAGATAAAGGGGAGGTAACCTTGCCCCTTTATGACCTCATAAGGAGCAAGATTCCAGATAGGCCCATCTGAGCTTTCATTTCCTCAAATGCAGAGCAGGATACCCAGGGCTCGGTTTACATCTATTACCATTTCTAGCCACTGGGGGACCATAGGCAGGCTGGGGGAACTCATATTAATGTTAAAAAAACATCATTAAGTCAAATTGTCGTGCCATGGGACCTTTAATCTAAGAAACATTAGTGACAGTGATTACCATAAAAAACAATTATGCAAGGATTGGATCAAAAGAACATGACAGTTTCATTACTGACTGCATGCATACACACACACACCCGGGAAAACATCCTTCAACCACTGAAACACTGACAACTATTGAAGACTATAGTGGACCTAATTAAAATGATCATGCGCAATTGTAAATTAAAAAGTAATTCCACAATAGCATCATAATTGTGTTATTAATATTTTTCAGTAACAATTAGAATGCATTTTGTTATTTTAACATACTTGTATATGGGCATGCTATGACTATATTAAAATGAATTTTATAACAATCTGAAAGTTTAAATGAAAACTTCGTTTGACAATTTTTTTTCAAAACTTAACATGCACTAAACTGTACAATATTCAAATTTAAATACAATTGAAACAATGCAGCTTAATTTTCCATTATCGTAGGTCATAATTAAAATCCTAATGCAATTTCTAATCATTTGAAAATTAACTTGCAATCTCCATTTGACTTTTCATTTTGAAAGACTTAACCATCAGTGGGCAATATTATGAACAATTAATTCCATGCTTTCAATTCTGATGTTTCACTGCCACATAGCGTGTGTGAATCTGATCCACAGTATATGCCAACTATTTCCATTTACCTATGTGCTTAGATGTTAATGTGTGAATAGGTGTGTCTCTGTTGTCTGTCTCTCCCACTTGATTCACAGTTATCTGTCTGTCTCTCTTTGGTCTATCCTTATAACTCCCAGGCCTCAGATTTAGGTTTAGGGTGAAAACCACTTTAAAAGAGAAGAAGGCGGACACACAGGGTTGTTATCAGCCCAAGGTCGGTCACACACACACACACACACACACACACACACACACACACACACACACACACACACACACACACACACACACACACACACACACACACACACACACACACACACACACACACACACACACACACACACACATTAACAGATAGGCCACCCCAGAAAAGGAAAATAACTACAATGGGCAATTTACCCAGAACAGGCAGGGATGATGGCCAGGGCACAGATGCACGCATGCACGCACACACACAGACACACACATACACAGCTGTGCCTCAGGGCCAAGGTTCTGGCAATGCGTCATTACCCTCCCTTGGAGGTGATTCCATATCCCAGCATGCATTTCTCATGTGGAGAGGAAATTACCCCTGGGCCGTGCTGAGAGCCAATAGAGTGTGTCCTTTCTCCTCTATCTGTCTCTCCCTTCCTCTCCCTTTCTTTAAATCCCCTGCTCACTCTGTGACTGTGTCTCCTACACCCTTACTGTCCTCCCTCTCTTGCTCTCGCTCCCTGAGTCATCCGGTTACTAACCCATTCTTTCATCTTTCTTTATCTTCCTCTCATTGCCACTTCATTTTTTTCCTTCTCATTCTGATTTTCTGAGTCTGATATAGAACCCAGATTATTAAATAGGACACAAAGGACTGACTGTTCTTGGTGAGGTTAAAAATCGGTTTCTAAGATCCACGGTTATTCCCCCGCAGGCAGAGAGCAGACATAAAATGGACAAAACCTTTCAGTTATCTTCCTAAGTGTATCCTTTTTCAACTTCTCTATCCGCTCTATTAACTAAATATCCATATACATAAACCATAATTAGATACAAATACATATGAATATTGACTGTTTACAAGGCAAGACATGGTTGTTTTCTCATAGTCACTATTATGAGGAAGCTGCTAAGTTGTCATGTAAGCAAAAAAACATGACATGCTCATGAAATATATTCCTTTTCTAAAGAAATGCAGTGATAATGCATTGCAACCGTGATATGCAAAAGTTTGGTTAAAACATTTAAAATTCACCTGCAAAAGGGCAAGTAAGTTGCTGTCCAGCAATACAGACACCCTTGATCACCGACATGTTTTGTTATAGTCCTGTACAACAATAGAATGCAGGACAGGATTTATATTTTAAGAGTCAAGTTTTATTTCGTAATACATTTACCTTATTATTTGTTATTAATTTAACTAATTAAAATGTTATATCACTAACATGATTCTGCCTGGTTGCAGACAGGGACTACTGCATAGTTGCTAGGGTGCCCTATAGTATGGGTATACAGCAGTCAGATTTAGAACAAGTTGTAATAATACTAGTCTCACACTCTGTCTGTCTCTCTCCATGGTACTGAAACCTTCAAACCCTGTATAGCGCTGTGTCTCTGTCCATGGTTCTGAAGTATTACTTTGTGTTACTTTTGTTCTTAACACAGCATCCTCTACTTTTTCTCCCTAAATTCCATCAATTAGAATTTGCCAATACAAGCCAGAATAAGGCAAGGCCAAACTCAACTTCTCTGTGTTTGTGTGTGTATTTAGTGCACATAATGGGTCATCTATTAATTATCTAAATATATTACAGATTACAGATTTATTTTCTTCCTTCTTCTGGCCAGTCTTTATTGGGTCACTCTTACCAAAGTTTTGGTGACACATAAAACTGGGTAGTTCACTCACTGTGTCTAGGTAGCAATATGACACCAAATTATGGAAAAATGCACTTCTTACTGAAGTCAAACCCCTTTGTCACCATATAAGATATAACTGTTATTCAAACTTTAATCCTCAATTATAATAATAATAATACGTCTCAATTTGAAACACTGTATATGTTGGGTCACTAACAAAAACAAAGCAGCTGTCAAAAGGCTGCAGGTTCCGTTGTGTAATACGTGTAAGTGGGGACAAAAATGTGGTAATCCAGCAAAAAAGTGTCTAGAGAAGAAATATAACATACAGTATATGCAACTTAATGATAGTGGGCGTTTACCAAGCAAACAGACAGTTAAGTACTCTTCATCAAGAAAACAACGGAAAATGGAAAACTCAAATTGGAATGTTGGAGTCGTCAAACTGCCACGGCGGCGAAACAAAGCAGAGCAGAGAAGTGAACGCAAAAGAAACACAATCTGTTTCCAGTTTACACAATAGAAATCCCTAGATGCACTGTATCGAATAGTAAACTGGGCACTGTTGATGTAAGTGGGTCTTAACCTCACTTAAGCAAGTATAGGATGTCCTGAATATAATCCTATGGTATTATAAGACCTACCGTATACTGCACATACTGTGTGCTCCCAATGCCTCAATTTCCATCTAAAGTAGGTATCCCATCTATACAGTCATACATAAACCATATGTGTCCAACACACAGAGCAGTGCACTTGTACAAACAGACAATGGCTGCAAGAAGGAAATACAAGCCGCTATGTTTCACTCTCACACACGTGTATATAAATAAACATAAACATGAGTGCCCAGCTGACAACAAGAGTAATCACTGCAAAATAATTCTCTCTCTGTTACATGCACGCACGCACACACACACACACACACACACACACACACACACACACACACACACACACACACGTCATTAACAAACAGGAAAGTAATACATCAGCCCTTTGCTATTACATATAAATGGCAGGCACAAACACATATGTGTGTGCAAATAGACAAGCGCGCACACGCATACAAACACACACTATCGACCACGCTGCCTTAGACGCACAGCCTTGGACAAACGAAGACACACACACACACACACATCCCATTCTCTCTCTTTCTCTCTCTCTCACACACACACACACACACACACACACACACACACACACACACACACACACGCACACACACACACACACACACACACACACACACACACAGAGGCATCGCGGACCATTGCAGATTGTCCATAAATAGAGTGCTGTGTTTGGGCTGTGAGCCAACAAACACTGTCAGTAAATAGAAAGTGGTGACAATGACACGTCGCACCCATTCACATCATATCAAGGAACTGTAAAAAGCAATTTAATGTCGGCAGCTCTACTGCATCTAACACATAATAATAGAGTACAGGGGGTTTTCCTTTACCTTGGATTCCTGATCATGGGGTTTTTATTTGGTTTTTCGAGTGTTTATTTGGTAAAAGTATCTCAAACAAGATGTTAACAGGGAACAATCTCCATTCAAGCAAAAGAATTGTAACATCAAACATCACTAACACTACAACCACTATTGCTGGGGGAACACTGTACATTTTGGATATGTGGATGATGTAAAAGAGGAGAGTTTGTTTTATCATTTACTGAAGTGCTGTGTCTGTATTTCAGGCTGATGGAGAGGTTGATGAGATAAGTCAAGCACAACCCCACAGTTAAAATGCTAATGCATCCTTATTTTTTTAACACAATGTTACAACAGTATACTTCAGTTTTTTTCTTTGAGTTTGATCCTCATTTCTACAAGGGTGAATTCTTTTTACTTACTGTAAGTCCCCTTTCATAATTTTTGTTGCTTTGTTCCCAGCATCCTAATATCCTGCTGCAAGTTTTGTAACAATAACCAAGGGCCCCACCTCCTTGCTCCCTAGCCTCCATCCTCCCTCAGCTAATGTTCATCCCTCTCTCCCTCCTGTTTTTACTCACAAACCCCTCCTATGCCTTGCCAACCCATCGTTGCTTTGCTCCTTTCTTTCTTAGATCCCTCAAGGTACAGTATGTCTCCCTTATTCCCTAAACAAATGTCTGTCTGTGCTTTTTCCCTGGCTTAAGCTTCTCCCAATCCACTAGATTTCTTCTATGTTCTTTGCCTTCATTATTGTTTTTTGCCTTCTCATCCTCCCTACTTTGATTGGTTCTGTAGGTCTGTGCTCAACATATGCTTTTTCATCTTGCATCTCTACATTGTTTTTGAGATTCAATTTAAGAAGGAAACTCAGTAGGGGTGAGCATCTCTTTTCTCACGGGGAGATCTTAAAGTAATACACACAAACAAAACAATGACTGGTAACGCTTATCTTTACTATGCTCTGACTTTCTCTTATGCTCATTTTTTTCCACTTCTCCCCATCTTGATCTTTATCCAGCTACCGCCCCCCATTTTTTTCCCACCATATCCCCCTCCTCTCTTCCTTTCTTCTCTTCATGTGTCTCTTTTTTCCCTCCCGCCCTCTTCTACCGCTGTGCTCATTTACTTCCCCCCCTTTTGCTTAATCTTCACCATTCCCTCCTCCCTCCTCCCTGCCCCCATCTATCTTATCTCCCTCTCTTCCTTCCTCTCTTCACTCCCATCCATTAGCAGTTATTGAGTTTTCTCTTTGTGTTGCTGTCCTCACCTTTGTTCTATTGCGCTTACTCTTCTGCAAGTGTGATGGCCCCTAACTGTGTTACTGGCTGCCATATGCGCACACACACACACACACACACACACACACACACACACACACACACACACACACACACACACACACACACATACACACACACACATTACAGTATTGGGCACAAGCTAGGCATAGCATCTGCTGATGAATTGTGAACAAGTGCATTCTTATCACAAACTGCACATTTACGCAGACAATAAAAAGTAGGAGGCCATTTAACCTTATGGAAAAAGATTCAATATCATGAGTAGAGGAACGGATTATATATAAAACTACAGTAATAAAAATATATATATATGTTGAATTAAAACCTTTCTAACTATGAATAGACAGACTAATGACAGGCAACAGGGACACAATGAAACGTGCCATTGCATCCTGTTTAGAATTAAAGCGTTAGTATTTACAATATGTACACTGAGCTGCAAAGATACTTTCACAGTTTATCTTTTTATTAAACCTTTCTTGCATTTTGTAAATAAGAATACAGAGTAAAGAATCTTGGGTAGGATAAAACAACACACTGTAATTATTCTAAATGAAACATCATGCTAATTATTAGTTTCAGTTGTTTTCATTTTACACCAAATGTATATCCGAATAAAATAGCCTACCTAGCCCAGTGCTAGTTCCATGGTATCAGAATTTTGGCAGAAGAGGGAGTTAAGTGACCGTACTTTGATAAAAATGGAAATCACACCCATCCCCATCTTCTAGCCATGCCCCTGATAGTTGTTCTATTGTAAATGGCATTACAGCTACTCCACCCAGTATTTTCCAATTGTAGATGGTAATAAATGGCAAAAGGGTTGATGTGTTTTCAAAACTTTGATACGTTCATTATTCAAACAGTTTACAATATATTGAAAAGGTTTAGGCAATTAATGTCTCTTTGTCTCACGTGGGTGTGAAGTGAATGGTAGCTATAAAAATATAAAAGCCCTACAGATATACTGCATCGGTAACTCTTCATAATAACCATCGCTAATAAATGGTAAATTGATAGGTAATTAAACTTAAGTTAATAGTGATTTTACTGTTAACTACCAACAACATGATCATTAATAATGTTAACAATGTGAATGTTATGCTTTAGTTTTTGTTATTTTAACAGTTTAGCATTGTACATATTATTATATGTGTATTATTAAAATATTATATATATACAGTATATATACACTGTATATTTTATATAACTTTTTACTGATTAAGTAATTGTTTGTTAACAGTCCTTAAGTATTATTTGGATGTTCACTGTAATGTTGTGTGAAACAAAAAGATTAGATCAGATTACAAGAACAATAAACCCTCACAGCTGTAGATCCTTCATACAACTTCACAAGATAGAAAAACTCTTAAGGATTGTTTGTTCATTTGGTCTTTTTCTCTGACATTGTTTAAAATAATTATCTCAATTCTCTCTCACACTTATTCCGTCTTTCATCTCTATCTCTGTCTCTCTCACCAATTCTCTTTTTGTCTCCTTCTCTCTGTCTCCCTCTCCTGTGATTGACAGCTGCTGCTGAGACTTGATCTATGCACGTCTCAGTCCCTCTCGCTCTGTAATTAAAGGAATTATACATCAATAGTCCTATATATAAATTAACTAGGGAGAGTGAGCTTTGCTTAATTGCGGAGACATGAGGATAGAAGTGATCAGAGCCCAGTAGGACTCTTCACACACAGCATGACACTCAGGAAGATGAAATGGAGCTTCTAAAGCAACCAGCGTGCGACTGGATTAACACTGTACTTTAGAAGTGTTTTTTTCTTAATACAACAAGTATGTAGCAACACCAGTCCGGATGGAAATAATTTTAATTGATCAACATTATAACTAGGTGGAAAAATACAGCAGTCGGCCCAAAAAAGTTAAACCTGGCTCAGCTTTGTTGCAACACAACACAGAGAGTGGGCCTATAAAATAAAATGTAAATAACATTTATATTTGAACATGGATTGTTATTCACACTGGTCCTTCTAAAGCTCATTAAAGCATCCTATGCTCCATGATCTTGCACACATTGTGGTTCAATGGACTCCACAAAACACACACACACACACACACACACACACACACACACACCCCTTTCATCCTACCTGGGGTCTTTCTGAATAGAGTCAATAGAAGGTGAGCGCTGCAGGCTCCCTTCGGGCGGCAGGGCAGGTCCAGACTTGCTGTAGGGCGATTCCACCACAGAGGGGCAGTACTGCAGGGTGCGGTAAGGGTCTGCCACATAGGGGTCTGAGCCATACACATCTCCACTTCCTCCACTTGAGGTGTAGCCTGGTCCAACTGTGGCGTAGTTGTTGGTGCCACCACGGCCGTAGTTTCCTGTCCCCGCGCCGTGACTTCCTGTGCGCTGCAAAGGGGCGGAGTCGACACCAGGGGAGGAGGGAGCTAAGGTTGAAAAGTAGGGACAGAGGACATAACTTAGGACCTGGTCATGGACACGCTGGGTAAGGTCTACGGGGTAGAGGAAGGGACAGAGGAAGAAGAGGAGAGAAGCAAGTAGAAGTCAAAATAGGAGAGGAGAGGAGAGGAGAGGAGAGGAGAGGAGAGGAGAGGAGAGGAGAGGAGAGGAGAGGAGAGGAGAGGAGAGGAGAGGAGAGGAGAGGGAGGCAGGTTGTTAGGAAAAGACAAGCATGTTTCCATATGGATGGATAAATATTGGCCACATGCCCAGGATTAACAACAAGGACCAATGTTCAACAAAGGGAAGAATTGACAAGAAGAGAGAAAAAAAGAGACAACAGTTGAGTAGAAAAACATTTGACATCATTTTAATGACATTTAATTAAAAAGCCGCTCCCCTAAAAAAATATATAGTGAGACTAGTTCTGCCAGTTGACCGTTAGAATGTGGCTGCACTCAATGATTTTGGTTAAGATAACTAATGTTTTGATTTGGTACCATAAATAACATTTACATGTATATACAGTAGCATTTATATATCATAAAGAACAATTACACCATGACTACAGATAGTAAAAGTATTTTACTCGATCCCCGGATTCTCAAATGCTCTGTGAACTGGAGCTCTTGATACATAAAACAATGCCATATACAGCACTGACACAATTACTGTGTATTTAATATTAATGAAACATTTGTTTTAATGAATTACTACCCTACTCCAACTTAAAGAAAATGCCCCCCAGCAGTCTAAAACTATAACAGCATAATTAAGAGCTGGTGCAAGGCAAACCTGAGCCAGTTCTATAAGGGTTGGTAGATGAATCTGACGACTAGGAAGAAAAGCAAAGAAGACTGAGCAGTAAAAGCAATAAGCAATAATTAGCCAAGTATAGTATTCAATGCGGAGCAACCTTAAATGTCTTAAGAAGAATTTAGTTGTTGTTTTCTTTCTCAAACGCTCCCCAACTTAGTGGCTCCCGTAATTGGCAGTGATAGCCCAAAGAAGAACACCGCTACTAATCGCACCTTTATTTTCAACACCCTCCACAACTGGGCAGGCAATTCTACAGGCTGCGTGGAAATCTCCGCCTATGGTCGGGGGCACAAAGATTTGCTTTTCCCGGACTACAGCAACTTCACAATCAAGCGACGCCAAGCCTTGTATCAAACCATGGATTCAGCACAAGTCAAGGGTCTGGATTTTATCCTACCCTACCCGGAAACACTGAAGATCAAGGGAGGCTCCCATTACAGATATTTCACATCTACTAAGGATGCAGAATACTCTTATTGCCATGGAGACGGTCGGCACCTCAGACTCTATCGCAGAGAACATCGTGGAAGAGGATCAGGATTAAAACAACTGCCTGATGAACGTGGACTATTAGTTTGTCCTAATATCTTAATGTGTTCTAGTTTTATTGCATTATCTGATATGATTACAGCGACTGTGGTTTTGAATGATATATCTGTCCTGTTTAATATCGCCTACGTTCCATAGGTTAATTAGGTCACTTTAGTCTCCTTTCCAATGTGCTTGCAATTTTGTGTTTTTTGTTTCAAATTTTTCATTTTAATGTCAATCTAGTGCGGAACCAGTTGCGGTTGCAAACAGGTAACGATGGGCTGCTGTTCCGTTTTGCTGCCCCATGTCCAATCTTAATCAAAGACCTACAGTACTTTAAGTATTAGCGTTCTGCCTTTGCTACAAACTGATACTGGCCGCTTAGCCAACAGATTCTAACATACAATTGCATCCTCCTCAGCAAGCTCAAAAACCAAAGGAACGGCCATTTTTGTCAAACAGAATATTCAGCATAAGGTTTTGTAATCTTGGTCAGACAACACAGGTAGAATTGTGATTTTTACCTGTTGTGATTACAATAGAGTATAGTCTTAGAAAAATTGCACTTGTGTCAGCCTATATGCCTAACCTTTTTGATGGCAGTTTCAATGGTACGCTCACCAATCAAATGCTGGAGTTGATGGACTGTTCTTATGTAGTTGGTGCTAACGTCACTGCTGTGTGGAACCCAAATATTGATCTGTCCAACGGTCACTGGGGTTCAGGGGCATGCTTTGAAATTATGGGCCAGCAACTTGGAGCTTGTAGATATTTGCGCGCAATTAATCCTAGTAGACAGACATCTTTTTCCAGAATAGATTTTATTTTTTTGCATCACCTCAATTATTTTATTCAATTGATAAAGCAGCGTTACTTCCAATTGCATTGTCTGACCATAAAGGGGTCCTATGCGCCACGACCCTTGGCTGACCCTTGGCTGACCCTTGGCTTATCTCAACATGCTGTTAGATGGCACTTTAATACTTCTTTACTGAAAAATTAATCCTACATCACTCAGTTTATAGCAGAATGGCTCTGTGGAAAGCCCCAGGATATTGTGAGATGTGATTAAAGGTTTTATTTGGAGCAAAACCATACTATTTTGCTCTACTGCACGCAAAGCTAGATCACTTCAACTACAAAACCTTGAAGCTTAGTTCACCAGGTTAGACTCATTGTTGAAAACTACTTTTACTGACCAAATAGTTTTAAAACAATCACTAGTTAAGAAAGAAATAAACAAGATTCTGAAACATAAATCTAAATTTCTAATTCAAAGATACAGCGCTATTACTTGCTAGACCTAGTCATCTACGTGCCATGAGAATAAGGTCCTGTGGCCATTTGGCAGATTTTCCCGCTATTAAATCTTCAGATGGTAATATTAGCATTGACCCTGTTGAAATAAATAAATCCTTTCATATATTTTATTACAATTTGTATGAATCAGAGGTTACTTTACATAAAACCCACTGTGACAGCTGGTTGAATCAGCTTGACTTGCCTCAATTATCAGCAGAGGAATCAGCTAACCTAGTCAAATTGATCACTTTAGAAGAAATAAGTGTGGCAGGACAGAATATGCAAAAGGAAAAAATCACCGGACTTTGATGGGATCCCCCCAGAATTGTATGCAACAATTTCGGAAAAAAATGGGCCCATTATTTCTGGACATTATTAACTCCTTTATTTAGAAGAGCAAATCTGCAAGGGGTGTTAACACAGTCGTGCACTCCTTTGTCTTCCTGTCAATGCCTCTTGTTTGTTTGTCTGTCTGTTTCTATGTGTCTGTGAGCTGCGTGCATCATTCTTGCTGTTGTGATTTTGCTGTGCCTCCCTCCTTCCTGTATTTCCTCTCTTTGTTTTGGAAATACAGGATCGAGGTGAGGGACTGTGGAGGGGGTGCACTGTGCCTTCTTCAGTGTGCGTGGTTTACTTTTCTGTATGTTGTCATCTGGACCAATGTTTTGCATTTTTATTTAGCTCTTTAAATAAAAAAAGAAAGAAAGAAAAGTTTACTTAATTTTATTTGCTCTTTTGCCAAAGGGGCAGCTAATCCAGTCAGGGCAAACAGGCAGTTGCCCGTGCAACAATAGCCCATACCTGTGCACGTCCCTGGTTTGTAGGGTTTGTTAACTTTGTCTCTCAAATGACTGATTAGCCAGCCATTCCAATGCAATGAGAAATGAAAACTTTGCTTATAAGCCTATTTGCGAGTAGCTGGAGGATGGTTGCAACTTTTTACGCACAATGACACATCTGCCTGGTGTGCAATAAGGGCTAAAAAATGCATAAAATAAAAAAGTGAAACACAAGCTATCTCTCTTTAGAGTGAGATGGAAATTGAATGGGGATTTACTCAGGGGAGGTAAGCAGCCTGCAGGGGAACAGTAGCTGTCACCTTCCCTCCCTGTTGTATTGAAGCAGCGGATCTGTGATATATCATGGTGTTAATGTGAGTCTGGGGGCCTCGTATCTCTGGTTGTAAAAACACTGAGACAGAAGGTGGGGGGAGGGTCATTAAAACCATGGTATGTGTACACATAAACACACATGTACACAGATGCAAAAACAGATTATGAGATGAATCAAAGAGCCTTGAAATCAATATGTGGCAATGTGTTTGACCGGGGCTTTAACACAGGCCAATGAGCCACCTCTTATAAAGAGATTCCGCCGTTAAAAGCATGTCTGGATAGGGAAATGCACACACCCTCAAAACATACACAAACCCCCACATTTACACATTTTATAAACGGCTTCATACATCAAATTAACAAAGGAATGGATGTTTTGTGAATGTGAGTGTCTGCTGAGGTGTCTCATTGTTATGTCACTAACAAAGTTGCTCTTTAGCCATGTCTTGAGTGGTGACTCCCTCTCTCTACTTAACCGATTTAGTGCATGAAACTGATTTCATTTTCAAATTCTTCTCACCAAGTCTGGTAAACTCCATTAGTCGGCCCACCAGAGGCACAAGGAACCTTTTGGGTGACGTAACCATATTTGGATCTTTTTATTTTCTAACTCTTAAATCAGGTTAACAAAAATCCTTAGCCAGCCAGACAGTGGAACATTTAACGTTCAGACTCTGCCATGCAATGCCCACGAGGCTAAAGTCTGCATGAGCTTTTCTACTGATGCCCCAAATTTGACAAATATCCAAAGACTTAAGCAGGGGAAGAGAAACAGTAAGTGAAATTGGGAAAAGAGAGAAAAAGTTGAGAGATGAGGGATGGCGCTGCACTTTAAAAAAAGAGTCAAAGCAGAGGGGAAGAGGGAGGAAATAGGTGGCGGTGGAGTTAGCGACAGTACAGCCGCGTAGAACAGAGGGTATAGGAGGGTAATGAACCAGAGTTACTCTCATCAATAGCAATCCCAGTCTTTTCTCTAATCTTTGAATAGTGTCTGTGGTGTGGCAGCCCCTCTGAACGTCCCATTATTAGCCAAGGCTTTAGGCTAACAACACTAGAGTCAGTTTGCGCTCACCTTGACACTTGACACCCAAATAGATAGATAGATAGATAGATAGATAGATATTTATTGATCCCAAAAAAATGGGAAATTACAGTGTTACAGCAGCACACAAAATATACATACATACAATATACATGAAATAATAATAATTATAATAACAAAATATAATAATAAAATATAAGAATGTAAGAACAAATATTTAAGTATATACAAGATCGGAAAAACAAAATGTGCAACTGTTTAAATATAAGTATGCTAAAAAATGTAAATGAACCAATCGTTCCGGTTGCCGTTATTGCAATATTGTGGTGTCTCAGAGTGTCATCTAGCAACCAGGGATGAAGTGTTGAAGAGTTTATAGGACAAACCTGAGAGCAAAAGGCAGGTTTAGAGAACAGTGGGGGAAAAAAAGAGAAGGAAAACAAATTTCATAGCTTGTGCTGTGGTCACCGAGGGATGACCTCGGGTACAAGCTGAAAAGAAGGGGAACGAGAAAGAAAGCACGAATGATAGAGAGAGATGGTGTGGGGAAGCTGAACATAAAGACAGATAAATCCACCCAAAAATGTACTGACAAATTAGTGTTTTAGCCAGTTCTTTTGATTTCGCATTATCTTACTTTTTATTCAGCTTCCCCCCACATCTTTATGCGTCCCATTTTCTTATTCACTCAGTCTGTGTGTCTGCTCTCCTACCTAAAGCAAATGGAGTGATGCTAAATTTATCATGTCTTCTGTTAATGGTGTGTTCTGACTGATGACTTGACCTTTGAGGCTAATATTGCCTGGCAAAAAATAGGCATGTGGGTGTCTGTTTATGCATGTATTTTGTGTGTGTGTGAATTCTTGTATTCCTTGTGAGAAGCAGGGTTTTTAACTGTTGGAATCATAGGACTTTTTGACCAAGACATTGTGTCAGTTAGGAATAAAGTTTAAGATTATAATCACACTATATAACTTATATATCTTTTTGTGGTAAGACAAATTTGTGTGTATGAGCATGTGTGTCTTTCATGAATTAAAAGACCAGCACGAGGCAAACTCGGTATGCTGTTTCATGAAAAATTTAACAAATCATGAAATGTGCCATGTGCATACAAACAGACACACCTAACGCTCTGGTGGCGTGAAATTGTGTTGGGAGAGGAAGTAAAAGGGCGGGTGTTTTTTCGTATTCCCTTGCTTCAGTGTAGAGTAAACAAATCGAGGCTGTGCTCCGGCTGGCAGATTAGTGACGGGAAGGGAAACTCTATTAGTCATTTGACACAGTGATACCTCTGCAATTAGCCAGCAGGCTGGGGGCTGGCTAGTTGAGAGCGGGACAGACTTTTTCTGTGGGCTGCTGAGACGAGGGAGATGGAGGAAAACAGGGAGGGAGGCAGAGCGATAGGGGGGAAAAACTAGAAGGGGATCAAACCAATCCTCAGAGCTTTCCATGGCCGTCCTCCCTTCTCATTCTTTCATCTCTGCCTGCATTTCTTTCAACCATACTCTGTCTCTGTCACTCTTTCTTCCTCATCACTCCCTTGCCCTTTTCTCCTTTATTATTTCCCCCTCTAGATATGTCCATCTCAGTCTGTACCTCCATCCATCTTTGATGGAACCTTCCCTTTCAATCCCTCTTTTGCTATAGTTCACCCCCTCTCTGCTTCCATGTTTTTCATCCTCTCTCCCATTCATTTCATGTTTTCTCCCCCCCTTTCTTCCCTAACACCCGTCTGTCTCTCTATCTCTCTCCCTCTATTGTGGTTGTAGTAGACTATGCGATCAGAGCTGAGGACATGTCCTTTCTCTCGACACGCTCTGGCGCTCAGCACGATTACACAAAACCCCTCAGCACAGTGTCTATCTCTCTCTCTCACGCACTCACTCACACACACACACAAACACACACACACACACACACACACACACACACACACAAGAACAACCACACACAGATGGATTTCTAAATATGCAAGTGATTGACATGGACTAAACATTGCGTGCCTGTAACATCTTTTTCTAATGCGTTAAGGTCATGCAACACCATGCACACACAACCTTGCCTACTGCAGCCAGGGATGAAGCACATATGCACAAACACGACACACACACACACACACAAAACACACTGCTTGAATGTGGAGGAGAGTAAGGATTAGTTTCTCCCTCTGTTTATCCCTAGGAGAGCCTCCTGGCCAACACACAGCTCTTGATGTTTCTGAGCTGGAAGCAGTGGAGGACAGGCTTCGTACGTACACACTCTCTCTCTCACTCTCTCTTTTGCAATTCCAGTATCAAGTACAGCATTTTACAGTGTGGGAGCTGTAGGACACTTGTCTGTATGAGTCAAGGTGCCATGTCTTATTTCTAGCATGCCACTTAGACACAGCAGGCGCTCAAGGCCAGTGGTTACTGCTAAATGTTCACGCTGCGGAAGGACAATAGTGAAAGTCATAAAAAGAAGAGTTCCTTTTCTTTCCAAAAGGGCGCTCCATTTATATAAAGACATACAGTGCCACTGCACGTTACACACTTGACACACTTTATTACAATTGTGTGACACGTTGTAATAAAATGAAGTTGGAAGTTTTAGTTTTTTTAATCAGCTAATTACCATAACAATTTGGATACTTGTATGTGTTTTTCATATTGCTTTATGTTTACATATCTTGTCTCAATTAATTTTGTGTCTAACGTAAAAAATTAAATTGCATTGTTTTTACAGTAACAGGTGCTATAGAAGTGATCAAACTTTCAGTGTTACCATGTTGGATTTTATGTGACATTTAAAAAAAAAAAAGTATGACATAAAGGTGAAGCAGGAAATATTTTAAGTGTTCTTCATATTGAATAATATCTGGGTCTATTCTTCATGTTGCTATTTGTGGCTCATTGTAACTAAACAAAATGCAATGTGCAATATCAGTTACAAATATCAGTTACAAATCTAATACAAAATATCAGTTACAAATCTAAAAATGGGCCTTTCTATATGGAATTATCTATTGCTTTTATGTGAGTTTCCTCTAGGTGCTCCTTTTCCCACCCACAGTCAAAAGACATGAAGGTGTATTGGATACTCTTTATTACGTAGTTGCAATGTAAATTTCCTCTCCTGTGTGTATCATGCTTCTCCCGTGTAAGCTGCAGCCTCCCACAACACTGAATAAGTCATGACTTACTAATATAGCAACTTTGAGTCTGAGTCTGTCTAAATAATGTAGCAACAGTGGGACAGTTAATGGGAAAGGAGGCCAAAAGGACTGTTGGTATTAAAGATAAAAATTGTGAGGCCAGGTTATTTTTATGCATTTATGGTACTAAAGGAACAATAAGGAGACAAAGCGTACCCAGAGAGGTAAAAAGCAATGTATACAACAATAAACCGTGAATCAATAAATGAATAAAATATGTATTAAAAAAAACAGATATGAACGTTTCTTTTCACTGATAAAGACAGTCAATGGTGCTTTTGTGCTGAAATCCAACTTATCTTCATGATCTCTGAGGACAAAAAACAAATTACTGTTTTTTTTTCTTTAGTTATGAATCCATTACTGCTGAATAGACAAAGATTATGCTAATCCTGTGAACTGAGATGGCATGGGACACCGGTACAATGTGTTAATGTGTGCACATTTCTGCATTGTGCACATTTATGCTGTGTGAGTATGAACTGCGTAAGTGGCCACTGGTGTGTGTGTGTGTGTGTGTGTATGTATGTGTCAAAGGGTGCGGGGTGACTAGCATCAACTTCACTTAAAACCTACTTTTAGGAAGTGCCATATGTTTTCACAAGGGAAAGAATTTGTGCTGATCTGCAGAGTAAGTCAGATGTTTTGAGCTGGTAATTAAAGCTTTCTGAGGCTTCAGCAAAAACTTACTGTAAATACTGTACAGTGGGGCTCCAAAGTTTGGGCACCCCAGGTAAAAATGTGTATTTATGTGCATAAAGAAGTCAAGAGAAGATGGAAAAATCTCCAAAAGTCATCAAATGACAGATTAGACATTTGTATAACATGTCACAAAAAGTTAGATTTATTTCCATCATTTACAATTTCAAAATAACAGAAAACAAAAAAATGGCCTCTGCAAAAGTTTGGGCACCCTGCAGAGTTAATACCTTGTACTGCCCCCTTTGGCAAGTATCGCAGCTTGGAAACACTTCTTGTAGCCAGCCAAGAGTCTTTCAATTCTTGTTTGAGGTATCTCCTGCTTTGAATCCATTTTTCCTTCTACTTGTAAAATGTTTCCTGTGCCACTGGCTGCAATACAACCCCAAAGCGTGATTGATACACCCCCATGCTTAACAGTTGGACAGAGGTTGTTTTCATCAAATTCTGGGCCCTTTGTTCTACAAACGTACCTTTTGTCATTCCGGCCATAAAGTTATATTTTAACCCCCTCGGTTCCACAATGCAACAGGCTTGTCTATGTGTTCATTTGCAAACTTTAAATGCTGATTTTTGTGGTGAGGACGTAGAAGAGGTTTTCTTCTGATGACTCTTCCATGAAGACCATATTTGTACGAGTATCTCTTTATAGTAGAATAGTGAACCACAACTCCAGTGTCTGCCAGGTCTTTCTGGATGGATAGTTGCAGTGAAACATGGGTTTGGACTTGCTTTTCTCACAATCCTGCGAGCTGTTCTGTCTGATATTTTTCTTGGTCTTCCAGATCTTGCTTTAACTTCCACTGTTCCTGATGACAGCCATTTCTTAATTACATTCAGAACAGAGGATATTGGGATCTGAAAACGCTTTGCTATCTTCTTTTAGCCTTCTCCTGCTTTGCTTTTTTTTTTGTTGCTTTTTACAAATATTTTCTGTTTCAGTTTTCTAGACAACTGCTTAGAAGAAGCCATGGTGTTGATTGATGGGTCAAGGTCAGATGAGTCTGGGAAATTAAAACCTTAAGATTGACATCACCTGGTCTTTCCAGACAATGATTGAGAACAATCCATGATACTGTCAGGTCTCAGCTTTCCAAAGAACGGGGCGGTGCATTCTAGAAACTCTGCAAGGGGGCCCAAACTTTTGCAGGCGCTATTTTTTTGTTTTCTGTTATTTTTAATGTGTAAATGATGGAAATAAAATCTAACTTTTTGTGACATATTATACAAATGTCTAATCTGTCATTTGATGCCCTTTGGAGATTTTTTCCCATCTTTTCTTCGCTTCTTTATGCACATTAATGCAGATTTTTACCTAGGGTGCCAAAACTTTTGAGCCCCACTGTATATGTTTAAGCTACATATTGAGTAGTTGCCCACTAAGTTGAATACAACTGTAGGCCATAGTTCCATTGCTTGTCACAGCAGAGAAAAAACACCTGAATAAGCAGAGTAATCTATCAATTTCCACTTTCCTCCTTCCTTGGTCTTTGTTTCCTTCTTTTCCTGTCTCACACTATTAAAAACGTGTAGGGGCGGCCTCTAGGTCACCCAGTACCCATGTAGGCTGAGGCCTTTGCAGCGGCCTGGGTTTTAAATCTGAATTGTAGTCCTTTGCTGTGTGTCATACCCCATCTTTCTCCCACCTTTCCTGTCTATCCATTGTCACTCTGAAATAAAATGGAAAAGCCCCAAAAAATTATCTTAAAAAAAATGAAAAGATCAGACATTGTATTTCCACAGACAGCTGGCTGCAGTATGACAGTCGTAAACTGGGCATTTAACCAGCGTGACCGTTTTCACAGTGGAGTAAACTTTCTTTCTTTTCTGGTGATTAAAAGACAATAGCTTCATTAAAAGATCAGCAGGATCAGCGACCAAGCTGAAATTGATCCTGGCCAAACAAACCTAATCTAACCTGGCAACAGACAGTGCCTATTGAGTGACACACTAAAGTGACTGGGGAGATGCTTCAGCCAAAAGGTCTGACAATGCTGCAGTGCTTTAGTTCTCTACACTGAGGTTTCATCAGACCCTAATGTATAAAGAACTGGTGATTCAGGGCTTAGACTGGCCAATTCCCACACAACAATTCCCACACAATAGGCACTGTCTGATTTAGGACCCTGGTTTTTTATGATGACTTGTTGTTTGATTATGAGTGAATGTGTGTTTATGTATTTACATGTGAGTGTCTCTGTCTATCTGAAACGTGCTGCTGCCACTTGCCAGGACACTCTTGTAAAAGAGATTTTTAATCTCAAGGAGTTTTTTATCCTGGTTAAATAAAGGTTTCAATGAACTACTAGCGTTTTACTGTTATATATCAATTAAGCATAAGAGTGCAAAACATTGGAATTCCTACAAGTAAGAGAAATGTAATTGTAGGAATACCACTATTACTTTGTAAGGAGTGATAATAATATCATGAAACATTTATTTTATGACACCTTATCTACACAATTTCTTGCGGCATGTTGCTTAAATTTGTATGTTTGTATGTACACACGTGCTGTACATATGCATATATCTTGATATGTGTTTAAAAAACTACAAATAAATACTTTGATGACCATAAACTGTATCTGCATACAGTAAATGCGCACACACACAGCCCAAGTTACTATAATTAGTATTATAAATCACATTTGGGCACCGGAGGACATGTGCCAGGTGAAAACAAGCCTTTTCCTTTCTTTTCTTTTATTTCAAGGATCTGTCACTTTCTCTATTTAAGAGCTGGCCTGAACTTCCCCAGCCTCCGGGTCAGGAGAAGCATGGTATCGGCACTCTCTCTCCAGTCCTATTCGTCTTTACCATCTTCTCTTGGGCTTGGTTTTTCTCTCTTATCTTTCTCCTCCATCACTCTCTCTGTTCTGTCCCCCTCATTAGGATGTCAGATCTCATTACAGAAGGAACACAGCAGATTTAAATAGGAAAGCAGATTGGTTAAATGGTGTGTTGCAAAGCCGTCCTCATATTTCATTCTCTCCTTTGTACTGTGTTCTGCACATTCACACTGGCGAAAGGGACCGGTGCTAAAGAGCAGCTAGTTCAAGCAAATATAATCCTCCTACACACACATGAATGCACTCACACATGCACGCATTTTTGTGATTACTACAACGCCACAGCCTTCATGGCCTTTATCCAAAAATGGACAGGATTTTTTTCATCTGCAAAATCAGGGCCCATCCTTATTTCGCAGAGGAGTCAGAAGAACACGGCTGTAGAGACTGACAGTGAGGCTACGCTGCATCAGACCAAAAAGATACAGTACCCAAACCTTAAAGATTTTGTCAAGAATTTACATGGACAAAAACTGGAAAACCAGTCTCTCGACTCATTCAATTTGACTGATGTAAGTGTAGTATGCATTTGTCTACTTCAAAATGCATCTACAGTACATGTGTAAATATCATTCACACATGAGTTATATATACATAAGATGTACATATACATATACATAACATAAGAACATAAGTTATATATACATCCATGCATGGTTTACCAAAAGTAAAGTTTAGCTTTTAGCTTCTGTAGTGGAGAATAAAGCAGTGTCCAGGGTGATGTCTGGTTGGCAGGCGATAAGGTATAAACACTTGCACAAAGGTACAGAACTGACCAGAGTAGTGTTTCTGAAAATGGGATATAAACTGCAAATAAAGTATGAAACAAAATGAAAACTCCCAATTTTTCCCCATACGGCTCTGCATCATTTGGTTATCTGGTTCAGCTAATGGCTGAGAAAATATAACCTTGTTTTTACTGTGGCTTAGTGATTAATGATTGCCTCTTTCAAAGATACTGGAGGAAACAATGTTTAACTACATAACACCCCTTATCAACAGCAATAGCTCAACCTGGCTACTAGATGCACCTAACAAATAGCCGTGTGGCAGTGAATCTACCCATTCTTGCTGTCGCCACCTGTGCTATGTGCAGGTCTGATGATAAGCCATTAAAGAGAAAAAGTGCCACATCCATTCAGAGCTGATGTTATTCCAAGTGGTCAGAGTCATTAATACAGGCCAAGATAGCTTTCATGAAATAAGGAGGGAAGGTACAAAGGCAAAAATGTAAGACCAAAGACAGGAGGCGAGGACGAAAAAGGGAGAAGAGGGAAGATCAGAGGAAAGAAGGAAAGAAGAAGAGAGAGGAAACGCATGAAAGAAGGAGTTTAAAGGAGACATGTCAATGTTCTCTGAATTAGTAGACTATAGTAGGTGAAATAAAGGAGCTAAAATATAAGAGAAAGGTAGAAATACGTATAAAAATAGACAGAAAGTAATAAGAAGCAAAAGAAGAGAGAGGGCACTAAAGAGAGCAAGGCTGGTGTCGGAAACAGGGAGACTGTAAAAAACAAAGTTACGACACACTAGTGACAAACTGTAGGCTGATTTAAAAAACGCGCAATGTCCTTTTTATAAAAAATAAATAAATAAATAAATGTGTAAACCATATTCTGAGGCTTTTTTTTTCTTGCTGCGATTCTTCCTTATACCAGGATGCATGTGCATAGATGTGTGTGTGTTAGAGATGCTGTCTCAGGAAAGCAGAAATAATCGCTTGAAATAGGCCACATTAACCTGCAGTCCTCTGGGGCGTTGGCCTGGTTTAATCTAGGAATGAAACACTGTGCGTCAGTGCCCACACACATGCATGGTGCAAACACACACACATACACACTCATACTTGTGCATGGATGTGTGTACAGTATGTGCTGGTTAGATAGGAAAAGAGGATAAGACAGCAGTCAGTAATAATGTAGAATATGAAAAGGGTGAGTGCATGCAAGAGAGAGGTTTGACCAGACACACTCACCCACACCCACACACACACACACACACACACACACACACACACACACACACACACACACACACACACACACACACACAGGTGGAGCAGATGTTTAGCAGCAACTTCTTCTGAGCATGACGACCACAGGCTAAACTAGACCTAACTGAAGTGTGTTGTCAAACTTCTGTCCACTGCGCTTCGAAAAAAAAAAAACAGCAGACTTTCTTAGACTACAGGTCTTTTGGTGTTTTTTTTTATTAACAAACAATGTTGGGTGTAAACTAGACATTTGCTTCTACCAACTCACAAATACATTTTTTTTTTAATTGTTTTGGGCATTTTAGGCCATTATTTGACAGGACCGCTAAAGACATGAAAGGGGGGAGAGAAAGGGGGAATGACATGCAGCAAAGACCTCATGTCAGAGTCAAACCCGGGCCCCAGGCTCCTTCTTCCTGTTTGCTCTGTATTTTGGTTTATCTGCTCTGTCAATAATTGGGTTGGGAAACAGCAACTATAAAACAAAGTGCATATATAGCTATAGTGACTTAAATAGCTTTTGTTATATTATACAGCTCCTCTTCATAGTTAAGTGTCCAGTTAAGTAATGTGGTGGCCCACGCTCTCAGTGATTGCTGTGAGCTTCCTTAGACTGGAAGTACCTTTGGTCTTAAATTAGCCTGACACTGTGGAACGCATATAGAACCACTGACTCTAGCTTTGCACATTTTGCTATGAAATACACACACATCTTCATTCTCTTTCCACCGCAGGAGTGACTTATAGCATTTATTACATTGATCCATGCCAGCTTAATGAACCAATAATGTGAGCCTGCCGTTGCCAAGAAAAGGGGCTATGACATAATTAATGACTTACTGCTCACCATGTCAGCACAGCCTTTATCAGTTCACAATGTGCTATCACACTGTGCATTATGAATCCCGATTAGACAACCTCCTAGTCACTGCACAGACTATTAACATGACTTTTTAAACATGCTGAACCAAGGCCAAGCCTTAATTCAACGGCCCAGTGACTTTAAGGTGCGGTTCATCTTCGGTGTGTTGATTTACAACCGTAGTTACATGGGCCAAGAACAGTAAGGGGAAAATTCTTGAGGGTGAAAAAGACCCTGATGCTAAAATAACCTGATGGTGGATTTAGCTCCAACAACATGAGACAATAAACTAAAATACTGTATCATAGAAGAAGCCTGTTGTAAACCTAGAGCGTTGCAATTAAATGTGCACGGTCTAATCCACAGTCTATTGATTTTTGTAGCTGCAGTACAAATTTCCTTTGTGAGTTTTCTTATACCCATCTATTGAAACTACAAATACAAGACGCAGTAAATTATAGATAACAGTGGATCCTCTCTGTACACTTCTGAAGAACTTATTTAATTAATTCCTGCCTGCAAAGACAATGTTATCACTGTACTGTTCAGAATTTCACTGACAGTAATCAAAGCAATATCCCACAAGAATAAGAGCGAACCCAATGACCCCCCTAACTCTGAAATACAGTTGTTAAAGGCAACTCTCGCTCCTTTCAAGTGAGTCAAACTGATCAACTCAGACGCGGGTCTAGAGAGGCGTATTTACTGCTATGATTCTGACCCAAATGCTAATGATAGCTATTAAGGCTAGTCTGGTTAATGACATACAGGGAGCTGTGAACGTGGCATGACCGACTTGGGTGTTTGCATGTGGTTATGATACAGTAATGGGATTAACATGGCGTACCTAAACCCACATTGAGATAAGCTGAATGAGGCCCTATTAAAAATACATTGCTGACAACAATGGAGTTACGGAGGGAGCGGTGGAAATCAGTGTCTGTCCGTGTGACTTTGATAAAAAATGTGCCCAACTATGCTTCATTTCCAACTGGAAAAAGGAAAATATCTTGACAATAGGGTTTTTACTCTATTACATTTTTTTTCTGGGTTGGGTGCATTTGCTGGAAATGTGTGCATGTCACCAAAAAAAGGGAAACGGGTTGTAATATTCAATTCATGTGGGAAATGTGTTGTTGCATCTATGTATCATATATCATCATATATCTCACTGGGTAACCGAGCATCAATAGCATTCAAGACGTGCTGATTGACAAAATGACATAATCTGATGTAAATATAGGTTGGTCCTAATGAACATATCTTTTTCCTCCTCATCCATGTTTATCTCAGCTCCATTAAGTTTGCATTAAGGCAGCTTCATGCCAGATCTTGTCCACGATCTGTAATCTTTGTTGTCTGCAGTGTCTGCTCAGGGTAAAGGGTCTTTGCCATAGCGGATGTCAGATTTTTAAAGACACAAAAATATGTTTTCAATTTTAACTTTTTAGTTGTAGAATATACTTTAGGTTTAAAACTTTTTAAAAACCAGCATATGCAGTGAATAAAAACTCAAAAATACTAAGGTAAAACTGCAAAGCTTTGCAGGGAGGACCTTACCGGTGTTGTTGCGATAGGGACCCGTGTCCGGTCCCTGGCTCTGGCTAAGGCTCCTCATGGGGCCCTTGTTGTGGTAGACACGTTCTTCATAGATGGGATCTATGTGGTGCTCTGGGGATCCCAAGGGCCGAAGGGGCTCCTGACTGTGCTGACTACTGTAGGAGCCACGAGAGCCTGGAGAAAATTGAGAGGAAGAAAAAATATGTGAGTAGGATACGGAGTGGGGATGCAAGTTTGAGGGCAAAATGAGGGAGAGCTAAAGGCAAGACGAGGTACGGTGCATGAGGTAGGGAAGGGCGGTAAAGTCGAATTGAACAGAAGGATTTTAAGGAAGTCAGGGAAAATGGAGAAAGACATGCAGGGAGGAAAGATGGGTTGCAATATCATGCAGGAAATGAAAATAGTGAGCTAAGAAGGCATTGGTAAGAACTACAGAGGGTGGCGAGGATGAAACAAGATATAAATAGGATGTGAAAGATAGACGATGAAGACATAAATAAGGACAAATGAATGTGGCAGAAGATGGATGGGCACACAAGAGAGATAAGAAAAAAGAAAAGGAACAGGGGATGGGTCAAAAATGTTAACAGTGACGATGACAGGGAATAAAAGGAGCGGAAAACAGCACTCGACTCAACAAAGAGCCGGCCTATGTGACTCTTCTGTTTTTAGACCTGTCCATTTTCACCCTGGACCTTTTTTATGCTGGTGTAGAGTGTTACAGAGTGCCAAGTGACAGACAGCACACTCTTTATAGGGGGGATAGATAAGGGTGATGATGTGTGTGTGGGGGTGTGGGTGGGTGTGTGTGTGTGTGTGTGTGTGTGTGTGTGTGTGTGTGTGTGTGTGAATAAGCGGTAGGGATAGTGGTGAGTTAGAGATGCACTGAATCAGAAGTAGAGAAAATAAATGACAGAAAAGTAAAGAGGGACAAGCATGGCGACACATAAGATAGGAAAAAATAGGCAGATATAGAAAGAGAAAGAGAAAAGGGATGCCTCTGTATTTTGTTAATCTTCATGGAACACATTGCTGGTCGTCAGCTATAAAATAATGAGATGTAGTGTCCCCCTCTTGCTCCGTGTTTGGCAGCGATCCCACAGACACAGGACAAGGAAGACATTGACAGTAGGCATTTGTTCATTACATGGCAAAACAAATGGTATGGCCTCCCTCTGGAAACACAGAGCCAAATTAAAGATGAGGAAGGAGTAGAGAAGGAGGAGACCCGGGGAATATGAAGATGAGTCAGCAGGGCCTTGGGTGACATCGCAGGAGATTAAATGAAAAGATGTGCACGCACTCATATATACACACAGGCTTAGAAAGCTATGAGTGACAGGGAAAGAGAGATGTGCAGTGCCAGTCCAGTGGAGCTAACGTAGTATCATAACGCATTAGCTTTCAATCAATGGCAAGTCGCGTGCAACGCATTTTCCCGTAGAAGAAGGCGGATGAGTGCAGTGCTTCAAGAATCCAACTCAGACTCTGTGTATCCATCCCCCATGAAGTTAACACAGTCAAAACCCCACAACCCTTCAGATCAGATCAGAAATTGATGCATGTGAGGCACACAGCCATCGCCATAGGAAGTGCAAGTGCATACACTAGCATGTAGCCATGATGTAATTTATGTTGCAGTGTGCCTACTTCTTGTCTTCAAGTCCAATAAATCCGAAAAGGGAAATACATTTTTAAAATGAATCGCAACAAATAGTCATTCAGAAATACACAAGACAAATCTGTCATCCTGACCCTCTTTTATCGAACAGCCTATACGAGAAAGGATGGATCATGCACTCTTGGGGATGAACAGGAGACACTTCCTGTACTATACTCTGGCTGATGATAGCAGTAGTGGTTTGCCTCGTTATCCTGGTTTTGAGCATGAATGTGTTAAAGAGGCTATTGCATTTCGTGCAACCGTGTCCTCCTTTTCAACAGCGGGGTTAACTGACTGGCCTGTTTGCCTCCTTGCACAGGAAAAGGTAGGCTGTCTCCTGTCACACTCGCACAGGTAGAGAAGACAACACGAAAGAGAGAGTCAGAATAAGGGATTGAGCAAAAGAGATAAAGGAGAGAGAAAGAGAGCATTTTCAGGTAATGACATAAATGGATGGAAATTGTGGCTGCGTCAACACCCATTGAGCGTAATTGAAATGAGGTGAATATAGAGACGGATAGATAGAGGGAAAAGAAGCATGAAAGAGACAGAGATGGTCAGAATGTGCATGAAGGAGTGCTAATTAGAGATGTGGACACAACCAGTAACGACATGACTCATTCCAGCTCTCTCTCTCTCTCTCTCACCCTTCATCCCTTTTTATCTTTGAAGTCTTGGGGAGTCTGCTTTATTTCTTTATTCACTTTTTTTTATTCACAAGGGCCCACTTGTGGAAGTACTGACCTCTTTCTTTCAAAGGGAAGGGGAACTTTAAGAAGAAAAGATGGAATGGTGTGTGTATGTGTGTGTGTGTGAGAGAGAGAGAGAGAGAGAGAGAGAGAGAGAGAGAGAGAGAGAGAGAGAGAACAATAAAGAGATTCCCTCCCATGACGTTTCATTTTGTAAAAGATTTAATAAGGAAAACAAAATGTAAAAACCAACTCTGGTCCCTTTATGCCGTTGCCCTGTTTGTGTTACAACAAGACAGCATAATAAATATCCCATCCACAGTCAAAAATAAGAATTACATTATTTGTTCTTTTATATGTAACCATGTACAGTATCTGATAAGGAAAGGGTGGTATATCTGTCAAGTTATTGTGATCCTATACCTCATACATTGTTCTGGGCATAGGACCACACATCTAAATATCCAAGGGATCACTGCTGTGTCAGAAGCTCCAATGTCAACCCCCAGTCCAAGTTTATGCCAGTGCAGCTCAATTTAATATCTACAATATCTATGTCTGTATCTATTTCTTACTTATCTCTATATGAAAGATCTTAGTCATTTATTTACTTCAGCTTAGTATTAAGCTGTTGTGTCACTATGGCAATATTTACACACAGTGGAAAGTATAACTCAGGCCCTTCATGCAGAAAGCACAGAGAGGAAATTTCTTTTTTCGGGGCAATTTGGGTTTTATGCAGCTTAACTCTACTGTAGAGTAGGTGCTATAGAGCTGGTAAGTACCTCTTCAAACAGGCCAGTCACATGGACTCTACTGTGCTTTTTCCAGGAGGATGTTGCCCACTAAGGATGAGCCAACCTCTGACTAATACAAATCATTTTTGGTTGTAAAAATTCCAGAGTTATAAGTTGCCTTTAAATTGTTTTAATACAATCAACCACAATGCTGAAGGACATGAAAGCACATTCTAATAATGATAACACCCATGTCAGCTATTTATAGTGCTATCATTACTTATTCCCGCTCAATCCTCTTTTCTTCTTCATTTAAAGTCTTCAGGTGAGATGAAACACCAGGCGTTGCTTCAAGATCACAGGTAGACCCTCAGGGTAAAGCATGAAGGTCATGTTCTTCATCAACATAGCTCCAAGTTAAAAGGACTAATCGAATTTAACTTACTCCAGAGCTTCAAAACACAGCCGTCTGGTTAAATCAATATTAATCTTGTCAAATATTTCATTCATGTTGCGTGAAAAAATGAAAACATTAATCAAAAAAAGGAAAAGTCAACCTGTGGCAAAAGGAGGCTGAAACAGAGGCAGCAATTTAGCTTTTAGCAGGGCTCAGCCTGGCATCCCAAATGCGAAGGATCTTTACTATACTTACAGGTACAATTAGCTCACACTGTCCATAAACTGTATACTATGAAATGAAAATAAATAAAAATAGACTTAGAAGTAGATGAAGAACAGTAATAAAAATCTATACAGATTTCCAAAATCCGTAAAACCCCTAAAAAACAAGATTTTTTTTCTGCAGTTACATTAAAAGCACAGAGCCCTCATTTGAGTGAAAGAAGAACACTATCTTAAACTACTTTGTATCTGAAGTCCACTTGAGGATTGTAAGTGGTTGAAACAGTGGGCTATCTACACTATTTCATTTAAACAGGCACAAACAGCCAACCTCAAATACAAAGTTACACTATGGACCATAAACAGTTTCCATAAAACATTTTCATTCTCAGTTTGATATTCAGCCAACTCAATTTTGTAGAGTCAAGAGTGAAAGCCATTAACTAGTCAATGCAACTACAGGAGCAAATAAAAGCCTGTTTTTCCCTGCGCTGAGACCAGTGTCTGCCTTTCCAATGCATTCAGCTCCAAGACACAGTAAATATATATTATTCCATGACGCAATTAGAATCCAAATTCTTTCAATGTTCTTAACAGGTTTCCGTCTGGTAGTCACAACAGACGGTTCAAAACAGGATTCACAAATGTAACTGCTGAACAGCTAGTGCTTTCAACTTTAAGTTCTACTTTATAAAAAGTCCTCTGACGCCTCTCGTGAAGTATGGAAAAGTGCATCATTATAAAGAAGATAACGCCAAGATACCGGTCACAACACATGGACATTTCTTAGAATGACAGTGAGATACATTGAAATGTGCCATGGGTCTTCTCCTATAGCAAAAATGTTCCATTTACACAAGATGTTAACACACCTTAAGATACAGTGTTGGGAGTAACGTGTTACAAAACACTTGTTAACACACAGTTACAATTACAGTAATGTATTCCTTTTTGCTGTAACGCAGTAATATAATGCATTACTAATACAGTTACAGTTATATTATACCTGTTACGATCTCAGTAATGCAAAATACAACGCATTTAACCCAACATTTAGTGCCGTTTTTTGGTTTTTAAGAATTCACCAACACAGTGAAATGTTTCGGCACAGACAAAAAAAGTCCGTTATTTCCTGTTGCTATATTCAGTGGTTGAACTGACTGCAGAGACGGATACATTTGCGAGATGGACATTATTTTCAGGAGTTCTGACGCTGCGTCGATGCGAGCTGTCCCTTCACTGTTCCCGAGGTCACGGCCAGAACCAGAGACAGTTGGCTAGGACATCTGTGTCCTGTCAGTGCCGACAGCAACAGTGCCCGAGCAACTGACAGATAACAAGATGTCCGGAAGTAATGTTTAGTCTTGCTACACCTAATATCGTTAAATTTGATCAGTGGTGGGAAGTCACTATACCGTAGACTAATTTGATTCTATTGTAAGGTGCTATTAACTGAGTATTTTGAATCCAACTTATTAGGCTACTTGAAGCAACCACAATTCGGAGTCAAGTAGGCTATTGTACTTATTTTTTATTTTTTGGGGGGCATTTTCGGCCTTTATTTTTGACAGGGCAGCTGAAGATATAAGAGGGGAGAGAGAGTGGGAATGACATGCAGCAAAGGGCGTCAGGTCGGAGTCAAACCTCTGTATATGGACGGCTGCTCTACCAACTGAGCTATCTGACCGCCTAGCCATTGTACATTTTACTTAACTTTGTATTTTATAGCTTTAGTAACTTTTCAGCTTCAGATAAAAAATAAAAAATAATATTAGTAAATTATGATATATTAAAGTGGATAAAGATGACACTTTATAGATCCTGTGGTAAAAATCACAAGCTACCTGCCAAGTCATACTTCCGCTTTTATTTTGGTGAAAGTAACTCAAAAGTAACACAAAACTAATGTAAAGCATTACAATTTAGAGACAGTAATAATGTCATATGTCAAATAACAGTAACTAGTTATCAATAATGTATTACATTTTGGAAGTAACTTGCCCAACACTGTTGAGATATAGTGAGAGATGTCCTTACAAGCCTTAATGCTCACAGGACAGTTAGTTTAACACAACGAATAAAACGCAGAGTAAGGTTTCTATATTTCCGCGATGGAGGTACACACATGTTTGGGTTTATGTGCATTTGCATGTGTGACTGCATGAGTGTGGAAACTCCCACCTGCCAGGCTGCCAGGCCTCTGCAGTGTAGCAGTAGCGTAGAGCTCGTGGGAGATCTTGTACTGGTCAGAAGCGTGGTGAGCTGCCAGTCGTTTGGGAGACAGAGTGGCATAGCTCCCTATGCCCGAACTCATCTGCAAACACAAGAGGTTTTTGTTGTGTGTGGTTCATATAGAAAAAAGTGTGTAACTGTATTTCTTTTCAATTCAACTGTATTTTCTTTTCAAAACTTTTGTGTCTAAATACGTTATTTAAATAAAAAATGAGCATGTTGCGTAAACCACGTCCAAACCACTAAATGTAACTCATGCTGGGAACACACACACAGATCAAACCTTTCATCATGCTACAGTGTGAGCTATTGCATATAATAAATTAATCTAATTGACCCAGGAAAGAAAGATTAGGATAAGGTGATATTTGAAAAGATTACCCATTTGAAGAGCTAACGTTGGCTTGTATAGATTTTTATGGTTTGAAGATATGACTCAATCTGTTAATGTACCACACCATTCTTTGTCATTATTAAAGATCTGACAAAGTGGACAGGAATATAATCTAACACGCGGCTTCTATGCTAGGCTCATTCAATATGACACAATATCATACTTAAATGGGACAACTCTCAATTAGAGCTCTGTGGAAGAAATATCAATAATGACCATTAGCACTGCACATAGTGTACTTAAAAATATTATCTTTGAACAATTATGCTGCATATAATAACCACTGTCAAATCACTGTCTGTGGATTAAGTTGCTCTGTAATGAACATCTGTAAATGTGAAGAAAACATTATAATGATTAATGTACATTAGTTAAAATGCATGAATTCCTCTATAGAATTGGATATCAAAATATTTTATCAAACCAGGTCAGGATAATATGTTACTGGTCGCAGGAAAATCCGCATACTCATACATGATTTTACAATTTACTTCATTGAAGAAGGATGAAGGTCATGTGTGCACAACAAAACAAAATTCAGTTATTCAGCAATTGTTAGACGGAGTTTACTCAGACTTTAACAGAGCTCATAGTTGCATTAACTCTGGTACTCTTGCAGTTGCCTTGGTGTCATTTATTATAATATAAAAAGGGTGTTATTCAATACTATTGTAACAAAAAATGCATTTCCTTTCTACAGGTGTACGACTGTAACATTCTGAACAGTACCTGGTGAAGAGGGGACGATGATGAGCTGGCCCCTCCCCCTGCTAATGTAGAGTTTGGTGGGGTTGCAACCCTCAGGGGAGACCCGCCCCCTCCTGCTGTTGTCACAGCAACTGTGGTGCTGGAAGACAAATTGGAAAAGTAAGTTAATTTGTATGAAATATACTGATTTCAAATGAGTCATTCCACTTCACATATAAAAAAGTGATATGCTTTGGAGTATTTTAAATTAATTACACACCAAAAAGGCAGCCCAAGAAGGTAATTTTCCCTTTTCTATTCTATACTACTGTAGTCTAGGGCTGAAAAAATCAAATATCACAATATGTTTGACCAAATATCTTGATATTGATACTGTAACGATATTGTAGTGTTGACTATTGGTGCTTTCACAAAATATTTACACAATGAGATTTTTGATAAATAATCATCAATAATGTGGATAAAATGACTAAGTGGGTAAAGGCAAATAATAGAACAGTTACAGTCTGATAAGTTCAGAAAATTACATCACTTTACTGTAATCCAGCCTTTAAAACCAGGAAAAGACAACACTTTTAAAATCACGATATTACAATATCCAAAATCGAAGACAATATTTAGTCTCATATCACGATATCGATATAATATCAATATGTTGTCACTCATTATTTACGTATCTCTCTTCTCAAACTGTCAAAACCTTTGAGTGAGACGGATGTGTTACATACAGTAATTCTTTACAACGCCATCCCCTTTATCCACCTTCAAACACCATTGGACCATATCATACATCAGAATCAACACCATTACATCAAAATCAGTGTCACAGTCTCTCTCTACCTGTATGACTTGGCCAGTCGATTGGCAGGAGACTGTTTGCTGGGAGAGGAGGAGGAAGGAAGGCGCTGAGTTGTAGCGTACCCCGGTGTGTCAGAGGCTGATCCCAGGCGTTGGAGTTTACCTGGGGAACCAGATCCCGAGCCGCCTCCTCCTCCAGACAGAGGGGAACTGACACGCTGGGTGGGTAATGTGGAGCTGGAGTAGTAGATTGCTGAAAAACAAGGGAAGAGAGAGAAAATTCAATAAATGGCGGAAAGCAGACCTTAGGCCAAAGATTGATGATCGACTTTGTGTTCGTATCATCAGATCCGCGACCCTAATGTGAGGAAATTATACATTCTGCAGGCTGGGCTAGTGGCAAGTTTTTTGTTCCAATTCTCATGCATGTCTGTCACTGTTTCTAAATCCCATCTCTGTGTATCCACAGCACTGCATGCTATGTCAGATTCATTTATTATCAAGAAAATGCATCTCCATGAACAGAGACAGGAAGGAGTAAGGAAGAGAAGGATAGGTGAGTTTTACCTGACCCTGCCCCAGTTTGTGATTGTTGCTGCTGGGCTGCACGACTAGATGTCACCTGAAAGAATTTAGGCAAGTGGAGGGAAAAGAGTCATGACAGGGGAGAAGGGATGAATACAGGGAGTGATTAGTGTGGGGGGGACAAAGTTGGGTGGAGGGAAAGGGAGAGACAGAGTTAAGGAAATTGGAATAAAATAGAATAAAGAGTGGTAGCCATCAAAAACTCTTAGGCAACAATGAGTACCGTCAAGCTTTTGAGGAGTCCCAAATGAACCTCAAGCAGCTAGCAATGAAATCGCCACACAAAACAGAGGGTGATTCAAACAGACTCATAGAAGCCGGCTATAAAGTCCTGGAAGTTGGGTCGACTAGATTAATTCCTCATAAAGCCTTTCTTGCACCACTTACTCAAAGTAGAGTGAAGGATTACACAGTCACCTGCCATCATGTAAGTCTAATTATTCAAAAATCCTTAAAATAATTAAATCGGTTATTAAAAGCAGACAAAAGAGAAAGTTATTTCCTGTTAAATCGTTGTTGTATGGTAAAACACTGTTTTAACTGCAATATGCAATTAATTGGTAACGAACAAAAAGACGTGTGACAGTGCGGGAGGCAGAGCATGAGAAGCCTTTTTACCACACATCACATGCTGGTCGATCCTATTATATTCTCCTTAGGCTCCAGATATAGTAGGGGAGAACATATGCCTGTACTCCACTGAGCCTCATATCGCCTTATGTTGATGCTTACGCTGTAAAAGGGATTCAAATACATCATCATAGCCTTTCATGGCTGCGGTCGTACAAGGCCATTATGCAAGCATAGTCACCTTGGAACACCGTCATCACTGCATATACAGTACTTCTCTCAGTGGAGTCATCCGTTTCCTA
Source organism: Etheostoma cragini (assembly GCF_013103735.1). Classification (NCBI taxonomy): domain Eukaryota; kingdom Metazoa; phylum Chordata; class Actinopteri; order Perciformes; family Percidae; genus Etheostoma; species Etheostoma cragini. The sequence continues at coordinate 9,560,950 of NC_048428.1, read as the reverse complement.
GCATTAATGTTATGAATTCTTACAATGTCATACACTGACACATCAGAAGAGACTAACAAAAACATAATTCTAAATTTGCTTTACCATTTTGACAATAAATTGAATATTGATCCGCATTACTAGAGTATTTTGGCCAATTTGTTGTTAATATGTCTGACACTGTTTTTGTGAAATTGTACGTTGTTAAGGCAGATACACATATTCTGTAAGCATGCTTAAAAAAATCATCATGTAGAAAAACAAATGCCTGCTCAGCAAACCTTCCCTGGATAAATATGGCAACACACACAGGCACACCCTCTCCTATTATGTTCTAAATGGCAATTTCTGTTTATATTTCGCTGCTTTGCGATGAGCCAATGCCGGTCTGCTGAAGACTAAAAGCCTTTGGTTCCAGAACTGTTTTGTTTGCAGAGTGGTAACGGAAAGTGATTTATCTTTGGCTGGATGGAATAGCAAGCCTGGCTCCTTCCGCCTACGTATTTCCGCTTAATTTTCATTTTCCTTCAGTAAACCGTCTGAGTTTGTGGTATATTCCTAGGTTTTCTCTGGACAAAATTCCTGGCAATCAGCAAACAGGGGGAGTGTCTGAGAACAATGATGTTGAGGTTGTGCGCTAGTTTGAGTTGTAGTTCTGTAATGGCGGCAGAGAAAGATGCGAGCGAAGCCATTTGGTCCGTTGTGGCAACACTGCCGAATATCCAGACGTTAAAGTCAGGCTTTAACGTCTGGATATTCGGCAGTGTTGCAAGAACAATCTTTGCTGAGTTTTGTTGGTGGCCATGATGTTGTATTTAAAAAAAATAAAGTTAAAATAAAAGCACCTTCGGAGTGGCTAGTGAACTACGCAAGGCGAACGCTAGCGATGCTAAGCTGACGTCATGACCAAACATTAGCGATTGGTTATGGCAGATCCAATAGTTTTAAACTTCAACAGAGTACTTAGCAGTTAACACTTGTCAACGGAGAGCGGACAAACTCTTTGTACAAAGGAAATGTACCAGAGTCTGGTAGGACCAGGCTATGGAATAGCAGTCTCTTTCAACAAATCTGACATACAGTCTGGGGTAAGGCAAGCAGGCAGAGTAGCAGAGACAGGGACTCAAAGGATGGAAAATTGTTAATATGAGGAACAGGTCAAATATACAGTAGCCTAAGCTATAATAGATTCCCTATATTGTCATGTTCTTGACTCAGTAACATGCTGACACTGTGCCTATCATAACCACTTCAGTGCAACAGTATAGCATTAATTCTTGAGTTGCTGATCCATCCTGATCTCAACACACAGGAAGTAAATCCTGATGGAAGCTTTAAGGTAACTTAACCTGGCACCACTACAAAGGATGGGCTGAATTCTACTCTAAATCTTTGGCCATGGGTCAGAGATAAAAATAGGTAAACTAACAGCAACTGGTTAAAATTCAGGTCCTATTTTAAATCAGCTGTGTGTGCACCTTTTATTAGCACACTCCTAAAAAGTCCTTCGGCAGGAATCAACAGAATGTCTGCCTATCGTCTTTCTTACACAAATGACTTTGTAACTATAAATTGTTAAACTAAACTGAAATATACTCAATGTGAATAAATTCAATGAGTTTGAGTGATTCCACAAACCATGATTTCCATAGAACTGTCAACAGCAATCTCAGTTTATTCAGCCAATTTTTCTGCCAACTTCCATAAATAAATCTATTTTAATGTCAACTCCTTCCAAACAACCAAGACAATTTCATATAAAGACACAATCCATCTATGTTCTTCTTGCTTTCTTTGTATTATCCTAATTTCTCCTTGTTTATGGCACTTAATTAGGCTACTTTAAAACCGTTTCTTGTAGAAACGTCATTCAAACTCTTCGGCTTAATGAGGATCAACTGAATCCCTCTGTATGTTTCATTATCTCCAAAATACTTCACGTTTTTCTTCATCCTTTTCCCCCATTCAGGTGAATGGATAGAATGTTCAGAGTTAGAGTGGGTGACATCACATCCAGGGTGGCATTATCTGTTCAACTGTTATTAAAAATATCTTATCAAATTCCTCTCAGTCCCTAGTCTGGCTGTCACCGGACCAAGCTCAATCTGCTCTGTATTTCCTCTGTACAAGAGGCGTGATCAACGAGCATAATTAGAATGACTCTGTACGCAATTGGATAATCCTTCAACCAATCAGGCTAACAATCCGGGTGATGTACTTTGCAGACAGTGGCATTAAATACTAATTGTTTCCCTTCGGTGGTCGCCATGTTGAATCCAAACAAAAAGCTTTTGCTGTCACTTATTGGCCGTCGCTTCTCTATCACGCCAGGTAGATAAGCCAGTTTGTGATTGGTTCCCATAAATTTGAAGCAGAAGCTGGATAGCTAAATGTACAGGTTTCCAGCCTGAGTTGCAGGGCAAAATCAAATCGCCGGCAGATCAGGCTGGGTTTACCCAGTCTATTTAGTGCCACAATTTTTTTCAAATGTAGAAAAATTAGTTCTCTTATAAACAATGTAACTATGCAAACAGGCGTACATAATTTGCTATATGGGTTCAAAGTGGAGTGCCATCCAACTGTCCAAACTGACTCCAATGTTATCTGAGACCAAAAACAAACCAAGAAACAGAACATTTTTGACTACCCAAAAAAAAAATGGTGTAAACATGTCAGTGATATAAATCATGCTGTTGTAATGAGCTAGAGTTTGAGTGGTGCCTCTCAGCTTAAGCTCTATTAAAGGAACTGTCTGACCGAGGAGTCTCTCAGGAGTTGCCATTCCCAAACAACCATTAAAGGTGCCCTGCCACAAATATTTCATTACTTCGTGTTAATGTCTGAAGTTCTACCTTGAACTCTGTAAAATTTTATTGTGGAAAAATAGGCCTTGGTTATTTTGTTTCAAGCCATTATAGCAAGGTATAAAAAACCTGTGTAAAGTGCTCAATTTGTGCCAGTTCTCATTCAATGAGCTAAGCTGCTTAACTCTGATTGGATAATAGCTAGCCCATAAGAGCTTGGCTATTAGCATCCTTTATATTGTAGTGCAACTGGGAGAGCTCATAAATAGTAATGAGCTCAGGCAATATGACGTCAGACTGACCAGCTTTTGTAATTGGTCTGATTTCCCCACTTGTTTCTTTTCAGTGGCTAGAGCTGAGAGAGAGAGGTATTAGTTGATTTTCACATTCACAATATAACACAAACACATATGGACCACACTTATTTCAAAACATTCAAGTAAAAACGATTTTGTGTGGCAGGGCACCTTTAATTACATTTGGGGACCAACAGCTGTTTGAGACTGGCTGGTTCAACTGCTTGTCTGATGTCTGTGGCGTAACAGCAGCTTCATTGCAGACAAACACAGGTGTTGTTTACAGTGTGACGCTGTAGTAAGGGACCAGTCAGACCCAGAAGTCTAGATTTTCCAACTAGAAGGTAACAGGAGCTTACAGCAGGCTTTATGAGCACTGAATACTTTCAAAATAAATATATATACACACACACACACACACACACACACACACACACACACACACACACACACACACACACAAACACACACATAAAATAAATGATGGTGGTGAAGGAACAGTGTTTCCATGTGCCTGTATGCCTTATTTATCCCTTTTCTATCATTTCAACTCGTCAAACTTCTTCAGCTGCATTTCATACTTAAAGTTATCTAACATTGCAGTTTAGCTCCTAACCATATATTTAAGCAATGTTGTTCATCCTCCAGCTATCCATGAAGCAAAAGAGTCTAGCTTCCAGCTTTTCCATCAATGCTATTTAGCTTCCAGCTGTCGATCCAGAAATGCAGCTCAGCGACAGATTCTCACCAGCCAGCAAATATTACAGTATTAATCATGTGTTTGAGTGCATCAGTATCAATAGTTTTACTATAGTAGCACAGGTAACTTATTCTACCCTTTTTTATAGCTGGAACTACAAACACCCTGGATAACTTCAATTAGTTTTGGTCTTTAAAAAGTACTCAAGTATTTAAGGTGTTAATGGAACCTATAACAAGTGCACATGAAACGAAAAGGGTTTTATGTTAACAATGTGACTTGATGTGTTTGTTTATGTGCACATGGATACAGGGTTGTTAGAAAGGGAATGATTCAAAGTGCTATGTCTATAAACTGTGAGGGAGAGATCTTAAATGGAGATGAGAGCCACAATCTAGAACTGTGCACCATAAAAAACTCCTATACAAGTCCCCTGTGTTAATTTGGTAGGTTACAAAGCCAAGCGAGTGAAGGCTGATGAGATGCAGGCCAAAAACATTGACTTTAAGAAACCTATTAATGGTTTCTGTTACACAGAGGTGGGTAGAGTAGCCAAAAATTGTACTCAAGTAAAAGTACTGTTACTTCAGAATTATTTGACTCAAGTAAAAG
>NC_048428.1:9508854-9556459 GCF_013103735.1 Etheostoma cragini | reverse complement strand
GTAGCGGAGTAAGAGTACAGTTTATTTTTCACTAATCTACTCAAGTAAAAGTAAAAGTATAGTGATTTAAAACTACTCTTAAAAGTACAATTTTTTCAAAAACTTACTCAAGTAAATATAACGGAGTAAATGTAACTCGTTACTACCCACCTCTGCTGTTACATGATAGTGTTCAACACTGCAGATGTGCTACAGTCATCAAAATGCAAAGTAAGACAGAAATGGACTTTAGACTTATGAAGAAGTGAGTGAACAGATACAACGATGGATGGGTAATTCACAGGGTAAATAAATGAGTAGAGCTGAATTGTTGGCTGAGTTAACTAATAAATAGGAAGCCTGACACACAGTGTGAGATATAGCACTTTCCCCATCACATTCTGTCATCTTGCAGTGCCGCTTTTCTTCTCCACCAGTAAAACACTGGGATATTTAAGGTGCCATGTATCCATGCATAATTAAAGAAGGGCCTCTCAGGGTTATAAATACCCTACAGAAGAGCAGCAACATGCTAGACCTTTCACACTGCTCTCTCTAAAACAGTCAATTGTGCAAACTTTTGCACACCCAGGGAGTGCATAGAATACAGCCCCATGTGTATATGCATTTGCACATGCCTGCAAGCGCACCAACACAAGCCTGCAGCACTGCACATGCATGCAAGCTGCATTTGCCTATCTAGCAGTACTGGCTTGCATAAAGCTATTCATGATCAACAAGCCCTGCTGACAACACTGGCCCCATTACACTGACAAGCCAAAAGCATCAGAGAGGAGGATACACACACACACACACACACACACAAACATACTCATGCTCACATAGACAGAGATGGTGAGCAGAGAGGACAGAGAAGAAAAGGGGGAGGGAAAAGAGGACAGGAGCACTGCAATATAAGGGAAGCGGGAGAAGAAATATTAAAGATTTTAGAACACAGACAGAATAAAAACTCCGTCTGCGTTATCTGTCTGTCCATCTATATGTTTGTCCATCTGTGTTTCTATCTGTCGGTCTTATCACGGGAAGTAATAGAAGCTTTGTCCAAACCCAGCTATGCAATGAACTTTGGTGTGACTGTAGGGAGGAAATGAATGACAATGTGTACCTCCTTCACTTTTCTCTCACATAAACATACACAGATTTGCACACACACACACACACACACACACACACACACACACACACACACACACACACACACACACACACACACACACACACACACACACACACACACACACAAACACACAAACAGAAAATGAAAAACTAACGCAACCATAAAAACAAACATTTAAGTCATGGAAACTTTACTGAAAAAACAGTTGCAAGATATTCATAAAAAGCTGTAATTCTTGTTAAATATTACATATAATTTATATGCAGTGGCAATACCTTTTAATAAAGCACTGCAGATGCTCACAGATTTAGTAGGTTTGTGTGTGTGTGTGTGTTTGTGTGTGTGAACACATGTATTACCACTGATATGCTAAGGACATGAAAATTGGAAATAATTGGCTCCTCTAGGCCGGAAAGTAATTAGGTGGGTTTTCTCTCTTCATCGGCACACTGCTGTGATTAATATGTGACTTTGTCTACAGCTTTATTTCTCAAGTCTTTATAAACAAGACACTTGCTGAGATTTCTCTGTGTGCGTTTAATCATCTCCTCATTTTGGTCTGAGCATCTGATTACCTGAGTCCTTCTGAACAGCGTTAAAGAATTTGTCTAATATGCTATGGATTGCTTTCAAAGCCAGTAGTAGTGACTCGACCACTTCAGTAAGGCTAATCAAACGTGATGCTGTATAAATATGTACTAACATCACTGATCAACTAGACCCAAGTGGGATGTCAAACAAACCCATGGCGAGAGCATGTAGCTGGAGAAGTGCTATGCAGATAATGCATGAAAAATAGGGGGTAAAGGAAAAAGAAGGGCAATGTTCGCTCAGTCTGTGGCGGAATGACAGAGGAGCAAGAATCTACAAATAAGCATGTATAATATGTCGCAACACTTTTTCTGGATATCCCTTCAACGAGCAAACGAGTACAAGCTGTTGCACTTATAAACAGTGGAGAACTACATTCAAAGTCAAACTCCTTTGATGTCAATTATTAGCATATTCTGGCCATCAGCATAATGTAAAAGTTCTTTATGAACATACACTTACACTTACACAAATGGCCAGTGTTAGAACCTCCACCCATCCCCATTTTTATCCGTGTACAGCAGTGTTTCCTACCTGGTTGTAGCTGTGCACGGCTCCTCCAACCAGCCCGCTGCGCTGAGAAGTTGCTGCGGAGATGCTGTCGCTAAGGGCGAGGGTCTGGTTGCTATGGTAGCTGGCAGAGTACTGTAGCGAAGCCTCCGGGGTGGAGTTGAGCTGCAAGGAACTCTGGGAAAGAAGAGCTGGTCCTACCAATAGAGACAGGAGTGGTTTGTGGTTGGGTAGGTGGTGGGGGTTGAGTTAAGTTTGTGTATGTGTATGTGTGTGTGTGTGTGTGTGTGTGTGTGTGTGTGTGTGTGTGTGCATATATAGAGCAAGTGAGAGAGTGAGTATAGAGAGATTAAGAGTGAGAAAGAGAGGGGGCGTGAAGGGGAGCAATTGAGAGGCGAAGAGTGAAATAGGGAAGAGAGAGAGAGTAGCAATTTAGGAACAGATAGTGCAGCAGTGCAGCACTCCGTGAGTTGGAGATGGCATACATAATTTATTAGCAATGGGAAAGAGAAACAGAGGAACAGAGAACGGGGCAAGGAGGAGGAGGAGGAGCAGCAGGGAGATGGAGGGCTGAAAAGAAGAAAGTTTTAATAGATGGAACACCTAATAACTTGATTTGTTACCTCCCCAAACACGGTCATTTTTATTTTGTAATGTCGACTTAAGCACAAATTCACTGGACCCCTTGTGTAAGAAATAAGGAAGTTCTAGTTTGGAATGAATCGCTAAACATGGTTGTTGTCTATTAAGCTTTGCAGGGTATTTAAATATGGCTTCATTTACCTAATTGTCTGGAGTACACAGATTTTGTCTTCCATACATTTTAACAGCCTAAGCATCTTTTAAGTGTTGACATACAGGAGAGTCTATATGAACCATATCTGTTGTCAACGATAAGCATTGATTGTAACCACACACACCGCACACACACATATGACATTTTAACCCCCCAGTTGAGAAGCAGCATCATCCCGACCACCTGACGCAATCACCGCTGTGGCGTCAAATAATAATCCTCTCTCTCTCTGATTTCCACGCTGTGCACATATAGCTTATATTGGGTGGGAATGAGAACATCATAAGGCTGTTTGTAAGACGGACAATCTTCCAATGTGTGTACGGAGTGATGAAGAGAACGGAAGGGAACTGTTACAAACCCCTTGATAGCCAGTGGTGTTTGTGTTAGAGGATTTAAAGGTTATCTGCATGTGTGTTTATATGTGTGGTTTAGTTTTATTGAAAGCCAATCAGATCCATGACAGTGACCTGTTCACTCAGCAGTGTAAATATTTCATTAAATTGCTATTTTTACTATCTTGCTGAAAACAAATTTCAAGTGTTTGTGTGTTGTTATAGTTACTTACTGTAAGGAAGGCAATATTAGCATATATAGTTTATACTTTTCCCATTTTTAAATTCTAAATATTGTGATTATCGCCTAATAAAGTCTACAATAAGTGTCTTCCCCGGAGCGCACTGGCATCTTTGCTTCTCATTTTCCCCAAAATATCAAGTACCCCTGATTATTATTCTCCCATTTGTATGTTCTCTCTCTCTCTCTCTCTCTCTCTCTCTCTCTCTCTCTCTCTCTCTCTCTCTCTCTCTCTCTCTCTCTCTCTCTCTCTCTCTCTCTCTCTCTCTCTCCCCCAGAATCCCTTTCTGGCTGAGAGCTTGTGCACTGTGAACCAAGATCAACTCCTCGGCTTCTTGCCTACACAAAAGACTTGTCTTTCCTCATCTCGATTCATCCCTAGCTTTTTCTGAATTATTAAACAGCACTTTGAGTTACGCAGCGAGTGAGTGGGAGCTACCAAGCTCGTCATCGCCCGGCCTTGATGTTTGTTACTGTGTGTGCGCTGCATGACAAAAACTGTGTGTGTGTTGGTTTCATTGGTAAAAGTGCATGTGGATGGTTGGATGATAGGAAAGTCATTAGGTTGGTTGATGGAGAAATTCAGTTTTAAGATTGCACAATGCACTAAGGCCCCACACTTATTGCTTATGCTTTGAAAAGTACATTTCATTCCATGGTAATAACTCTTTTGTGAAGTTGTGTCTCTCTCAACACTTGATAATGTGAATTTGTGCAGCTCTATTGTAACACCTTACCAACTAGTGTATCAGCTAAAACCAAAAAGCCTCCCTGTTCTGTGCCACCTTTCACTGAAGACAGCAGCATGTCACTATTCTGTGTATTTACTGCTAAGCTATTTGCAGCGCTACCCTTTGGGGGAAAACATACAGAAACACACATACAAATACTGTAGCCATGCTGAATTTATCTGCACCCACACATTGTGATGCTTGTGGTAGAAACCCATTTGTAAAATGGGAAAAACAGCTGGGTATGGAGCAGCCACAATGCAAGTGCTCACAATGAGAGTGCCATCTATTTGGACTGGGCTAAAGCAGACACTCTCTACAAACAAGATAAGATTCAAATGATCTGACATGTATCACCACTGTTATGTATGTGCTTAAACATGCACCCTGTTTCTTATCAAAAGAGAGCAGCAGTCTTGTGGTACATATTCCAAACCAGCTTTCTAAGTACATTTCTGTTCAGCTTTTGTGCTCTCCTATATTCACAACACACAACTGGTCCTCACTGTACAAGCAGATGCATTATTATGTAGGTGCTAACCAAACCAGCCCATTCCAATAGTACTAGAAACAATAGTTGGTAAAACTCTTTGTATAATATGTGAGTAAACTCTTCAAGTAGTAATGCGCTGCTTCAGTGCATGTTTTTAAAATGCCATCCATTACAGCAATATCAACACTCAAAAAGGTCAGCAAACAATAAGTGGAATGGGAATGCAGTGTTCCAAAACCAATGACCTGCAAAGAGAATGCCAAGCGCATTTAGCAAGTACTCATACACAGGTTGCCTTTCAATCATTGGCTGAATTGAATTATCACAATACAAGGCCTACAGGATGAAAAAGCTGCTTGAAAGTGGACAGTTGTTGGAACAAATCCAGGAGCAGCATAGTGTGATACTGTCTGCAGGCTGTTATTGGTTTGCCTCCACATTTAAACTTTCTTAAAAAAAAAAAAACTTGAATGAGGCCTTAAAGTCCTTGGTTTTGAAGTCAGTTTTATTTGTTAATGAACCATGTATCAAGATACAGCTGTATTATTCTCACCTGGTGAGAAAATGTATTTCTGTATTTCTTTTTGTGTGTGCAGTATATTCACATTTCTTTCAAATAATTTACTAACTTAATCTAACTATAGTGTATGCATTTTGTCTAATCTGGAACAAAATCCTCCCTTAACTTAATTTGCTTATTTTAAGTAGAAATGAAATCTGATTGAGAATATTAACAAATGGAATTGCCGTACTGAGGCCAGATATCTAATGGCCTAAGGGACTACTAAAAGTTTATTTCATTCAGGAAAACAAAAATAATTACAGAACAATACACACCATAATCCTTCTACGGTTAAACCAACCAGAGGTGCAGTTTCCATTAAGATTGTCTGGATATTCTTTACCCCAGAGTACCTCTTCTAAAGGAGTGACTGTGCATGACAATTAAAAATTAGAGTTATACTCCTTTAGAAGCAGTAAGCGGTTTATTTCCCCTTGCTAAAGTGCCTGCTAGAGTTGAGCAGACCTTGAGTTTGATCCATCATGTGTTAACAAAGGAAATAACTATTTTCCTGTCTATTGTGAATGTGAATAAACATAAAAATTTGAGACGCAAATGAAATTCGGTTTTGTACCTTTGTGTTCTTAGAATGAAATAGTACTTTGTTTGGATTGCAGTTCTGTGGGTCTGACTCACGTCAACGACACAAACTGGATAGCAATAATTGGAGTCTAAATTGACAAACGATGATGCTGATAAGTACACTTACGTTCTCCACTGTCAAGAATCCCTGATTCCTGGAGAGACCGAATGCAGGAATCCACCAATTCCAAACCAGTGGTCAGCTCATCCTCGATATCCTTCTGTCCATCAGCTGTAAAGGAGAAAAAATAAATAGGATGTAAGTAGACTATTACTACAGATTATTATTACTTTTCACATGTGCAGATTAACACTGACTGTCAAAGCCAACAGTGGCCTTGGTCAAGCACCATTTTGACATTCTGATATGTATTTGAAAGTGTGATTGTGTGTTTGTGTGAGTGCGTGTGTGTTTTACATAATCTTTTAATCCATCAGGTATGTGGGTGGGTGCTTCTGCCCATACATTACTGGGCCGCTGTTATAAATTCAAAATGTACCTTGACACACAATTTTTCTGGTGTGTCAATCAGACATGTGGCGGAACAAGCCTTGTTGATGCTGGGGCAATGAATCTGATCCTTAACTCAGGATGTCTGGCAAATATAAAACCCTAGAGATTTTGTCAGAGCTAGTACATGTGACAAGTCAGGGTTTTAAGTTGAAAAACAGAAAACAACGGTTTCAGGAGACATTGCATTGATATCCTTTCGTGGATGAGCTGCATGAGCATGTATGTGTGTGTGTGTGTGTGTGTGTGTGTGTGTGTGTGTGTGTGTGTGTATTCAAACATTCACAGAGAACCTTACCTTGAGCGTTCCAGCGAAATTGCTCATCTGCTGAACTGCAAAAGAAGGACATAGTTATTAATAATAATAAAAAAACATCAACAACACACACAAAACGTTGCAGAATACCACCAGCCTTTGATTATTAAATCAAAGGCTACTTACAATAGAGCTTCCAAAGCACTATACCAAATATGGCAGGAAATAAAATATATATATGAAAAAAGACCTGTTAAATTTCACTCTTCATTTGCATTGCAGCATCATTCCAAAATGAGACACTAACAATGTTGAATGTCTCTATTTTTATGTGTAAAATATGTAAAACATTTATTGTACTGAAAGTAACCTTTATTTTGTATATCTTGGAAAAACAAACAAAATAATAAGAAATTAATTTAAACTCACTCCTTAATGTCATTTCAGTTGGTCAGCACAGGCCATTTATTTATAATTGTTTTTACAGAGCTAACATTTCACAGAATGTGGTCCCTGTGCATTCAGGTAAGTCCTTTTATTTTTCTCAAATGGATAGTGTACACACATACAGAGCAACACAAGGGCACATACACATTCACGCACATGGACACACATGCAAACAAGGTTTCTTTTCCATTCTCTTGATGGCTGTCCATTGATCGGTGATTGATTGGTGGTTGAACAGAGAGAAAAGACAAAGAGGAGGTAGAAGGAAACAGAGAGGTAGAAAGCGAAAGCCAGCGATGAGTATTGAGCCACCTTCTGTGTGATCAATGCAGACACAGACAGACTAACTGATACATATAGACTATTTCAACTGACTTCATCTACACCATTAGGCTCACTGTCTGGACTACTTGGCTTGTGCCTGCCTTTGTCCCACTTAGACTAGAGTTTCCACATCACACTTTCTAACTGCATGCGTGTGCGTGAGCGCCTTGGTTGTCATTGCACAATTTGTGTCTGAAGTGCTTGTGTGCCTTCAAGGTGGTATATGAGGTATATGAGAATAAGTGAATTCACATGTGTGATCCTTCTATTTGTCTTGTTGGTTGAGATGATAAGGCCCGTCCAGACATGGACACATTCACATGAAGCTTTTATTGATTGATTTGACTGTGTGAATAAGTCTCGTTTTTAAAACACAGTAGCTTTTTTCCAGAGCATCGGTGTCTTCTAATGCCTGCAGTGGCTACTGTGATACTCATAGAGAAAGGCAAGGAGAGATGTTGTAAAGGAAGAAAAAAATAGCTATGTGGCAATATGGTATACATCTGTTACTTCTTACTTTAACCTACTTTAAAAATATTGTTTTGTTCAATGAAATTCAGTCAGCCTGCTAGACAGTTTGGCCGGCTGCCGTCATTTCAGAACCTTAGGACCTGTGTTGCTGACAAGAGGACAGCTGGTTCTGAAGCGTGACCAGCACACCAGAGTGCAGAGATGGTGTGGACTGGGTGGGCGCTTCAGTAGCCGTTACGAGCCGCTGACTTCTCAGTTGTTGTTGGAGTTAGACTGCAGACACCGGCACAATCTGCAACCATCAGTAACCTAAATGTATCCATTTAATTTGTAAAACCTGTTGAGACCATTACAGAGCCTACAGAGCAACAGGTCTCATTGTTTTTCAAAGTATACACGAGGACCTTATCTCATGAACTTTGTCACCACAATTAGGCCCCAACGGTTTTCTACTTTGTCATCAAATATTCACAGGACTCAATATCAACTTTTAGGGTGTTTTCACACCTATAGTTATTTTGCTCTGGTCCGAAACAGTTGATGAGTTTGGAAACTTTGAGCGATTTCCCCTTGGTTCGGTTTTATTTCACGCAGAAAAATCCAAGCGTACCAACATGCATCACTACCAGCGCTTCTTGTTCTTGACTAGTGCTTATGTCTTGCATCTCCACTGTCAAACAAGCTCATTTCCTTTTCATTTTCCAGACGAGCAACGTAACTATGCCTATGGTCTGGTTAACAACACTTCACTCTGATTGTCTGTCCCCCACTTTCTGTGACCATGGAAATGAGAGCGTCAGCGAGCTCGACCTCAGTCTATTTCTGTTGAAAACATACATTGCGAGTAGGGGTGGGGGGAAAATTGATACAGCATAGTATAACGATATTTTCATTTTGCATTTTGCAGCAACAAAATTGAAGTGAAATGAAAAAACTGAGAAATGTATCTTTTTAGACAAAACCGATGTAGACAAAGTTTGCTTTTGGGGACATCATTTGAAATTGGGGAAAAATTAGAAGTTGGAAAAAAGGTTGTAAATTGCAATATCACAGACTATCGCAATATGTTTAAAATTGCAATGATATTGTATCATGGCATTAGTATCGTGATGATACCGTATTGGGAGGCGTCTGGTGATTTCCACCCCTAATTGCAAGCTCCAGTTTGCATTTTCTACCATTTTGCAAATTTTAAGCACACCTGACTCCAGGAGCCATTTAGCTCAAACTTGTGGAGTACACAGTTGTTGCGGTTTGAGGTCGGATCGCGTTCTCACCACAAAACGAACTGCTCCGAGTGTGATTGCTTCAGTCACACCTAACCAAACAAACCGCACCATGGGGGTATTGAAACTCTATTGCGATTCAACTAAACAAAATGAGGCATATGGGAAAGACTCCTTAGTCTATAGGCAATAGTTTTGTGTGTCTTGCGCTTTTATCTTGCCCTTAGGATGCAGCTTTTCCTGCATTTCTTTTGAGTTGAAAGTGATTATTATGTAACTGCTAATCACTGTGATTCACTAGTGCAGCAAGTCTGATTAGTTACAAATTAACAAGGCAGAAATGTAATCACCTAATTATCAAAGCGCTGCAATATGCAGGAAAAGGTCCAATGGAGCCACATAAATTAAGCACTGGCTATACACTGTAGTACTTTGCCTTTTTTAGAACACTGTTTTAATGATATTTCCATTCACTATCATTTGATCTTTTTACCTGTACACCCACTCGCTCTAAATTGTTTCACGTGATCTGCTCTCTGCATGCCTACTTTTGTTTCACTGATTATCGGAACCAAAATGATGCAATCAGAATGAAATGCTTTGTGGAAATAAAATATGTGTAACAAAGCTAGCAGCTCAATAAACACATCTCCTCATGTCACTGTAAGTTGCAGTTTGTGATGAAGGGACTACATTCAAATGGACACTGTTTAAACAATTACTCTCCAGCTGGGACTGAATTTGACTGATGTAAATAAAGGTCAATTGAACTAAAAAATGTAAAGACAGGGAGTTTTCAGCTTACTAGGTTAATGGAAAACTGTCATTGTTGGGGCAGCAGCTGCCTGAAGGATTGAAACGCAGGGTTGTGACCAAAAGGTCATTGGTTCAAATGCTTGGACCAGCAGAGAAAATTTAAATTAATCTATTAATCCCCATTTGCTTCTCTGCTGTGAATATTATCAAAGTACGGCTGCATAGTGTAGCTGCCCTTTGTGAATGTGTTTGACTGTCTGAAAGTAAATTAGGATTATGCTCAGTACATTTTTGCTTGACAGAAAAAGGTCAAAAATAAATACTCATAAGACTAAAGAGTGTTTCTGCCATGGTTCAGGCATAGTTTCTCTATAATAGATGGGAGTTGGAACTGTTTACGTTCTTTTCTGCTTTTTGATTCCAGTTTTTATTGAACAATGTTTTGAAATTCTTGTCAAAAGCAAATGTTACCTTTTTTCTGCCATAAATGTCAGATTCTTTGTTTACACATGCTAGCAAAAGCTTATTCTGGGGTCTTATGCTAGAGTTGCAAGCACAAACTCTGGTTCATTGGGATATATGTACATGCACATACAGTACATGTAAATTCATGCAGAGGAAAAGCAAGTTAAGTCCAAAAGCATTTTTCTTTAAAGGGATACTTCACCTCAGCCAGCGGTGTCGCCTAATACCACCTGCCAGGTAAGGGGATATCAACGGCTGTGTACGCTATAGCGAAAGTTCCTCCTAGGTGGAAAGCTAACACTATACGGCCACCTGTCCATTCCATCCTGCTTGTAAGTGTCCGATCATTAGACAATAAACTGGACTACATCCAACGTCAACAAAGCTCCCAATGCAAGTTCAGAGACTGCTCTATTTTTGTTTTTGTGGAAACATGGCTGAACAACCGTGTACCGGACTCCTAGCTACTAGCCAACTAGCTACCAGGCTTGCTAGCCTTCGGAGCAGATGCTGCTCTGGCGTTTAAGACTAGTGGAGGTAGGCTGCGTTAACAAAAGAAATGGGGTGCTTTTATCTAACTACTGCTAACCGCTTGTGGAGTTTGTGACGGTTAAATGCGACCATTCTTCATTTCACGCAAATTCACGGCTGTGTTTATACTTGGTGCTTACATCACTCCAAGCGGTTATGCTATGATTGCGTCAGCGGAACATTACAGAGCCTGTAATGTGTGTGCACTAAATGTAGTTTTGTGTGCCGTTTTTTAGCTGCATTCTGGGATTTGGCGTATTTTCATCCAAATGAGCAAAAAACTAATTTTCAGTTTTTTGGGCTTAGAAGGCACCAATTTAAAAAAAAAATGTAAGTGACCCAATTTAAAGATACATTCATCTTTCCAATGGCGAAATATCCCTTTAACAAATTCCCAGTTGTTGTAAACATGGGTTCTTGAAACCCAATACTAGTTTCAGGTGGAGTGACTGGCATTGAAGGCAAAATCTAAATCTGGCTGCACGCACGCAGGCACACACGCACGCACGCATGCACACAAGCACGCACTCACACCAGTAAAAGAGAATGATAACATGGTGGTGCTTTGAGGAACACTGCTCCAATGTGCCTGCAAAAAATAAACAGTAGTTAACATTGTGTCACTGTGTTTAAGTCTACTTGATTAGAGAGATAAAGAGGCAAGAGAGAGAAAGAAAACTTTGCATGAGACCCTCAGAGAGCTGATCGACAGGAGAAAGATTTAATAAGCAGTGTTGTTCCACAACATTGCACACTCTCGCCTGCAATGCCACAACACCAGCGAGGCAGTGCCTCTCTTGTAACAGCAAGCCTATTTTAAAAACACATTTCAAATTCACCACTCCGCTGCCAACACACAGCGTCCTCTACCGTTCCCCAGAAATTCCACATGCACGCATACCGACAAGCAGCATTCAACGTATGGAAGGAAAACACGCTTTGCTTCTGTCATCCAGAATTGGTGCATGGGTGTGAGTGTTTATGTCTCATTGGAATGTGGAGACTCAAGTACTTAAAGTATAACTCATGTTTTCAAAAATAAGACGTAGGCACAAACAAACTCTTTACAGTAGACTTGTTGTGACAGAAATACAAAAAAATGTACAAATCAGAATGCTTTAAGATACAGTAGAGTGTAAAAATGTGTGTGTGTGTGTGTGTGTGTGTTTGTGTAATATTGTACAGAGACTTTGTATGAAAAATGTAGTACACTGATAAAAAGCAGGTAAACATGTTGTAAATGTGTTTAAGGTAGAAGTATCTAGCCATCCAGACAGGAATCCCAACAGCTACAACCTTCATGAGTCATTAGTCCTCAGCTTGGAGAGCATTACTCTGAAAGAGTTACACACTGCCACACAAGGTTCTGCTCAAATCCTCCAGCTGCCTCCATTCACAGATAATAGCACTTAAGAAGACTTGCCCATCCTGATAACGCTGTCGGTGTGGATGTGTATGTGTACGCTCCACAGTTTGCTCTCACATGACACAAGAATGTACACATAGGCACACATTCTATAGGTTACAGTCTATATCAGTCTGTACACTCTACATAGCTCATTTTAAAGGTGACTTGCACATATTGACATATGTACATGTACAAAAATGTAAATACATAGACAGTAACATGGACACATACGGATAAAAAGCGTGACACACACAATGTGTCAAATTCATTGATTTGGTGAGATAAATAAATGACAGGCTAGGCGAACAGTCCTGAGCAATTTTATTATTGCCAGCATTGATACAAAAGCCTAATTGATCATAATACCCCCTCTGACTTGTACTAATGGCTCAGCAAGAAGTTGCCCTAAATAAATCCTGCCGTTCCAAAAACTAGTTATATTTACAGTGACAATGAATAACAATTATTTAAATTTGATTATTGATTTGAAAATAAGATTTCTGTACCTAGGTAGGAAGAAATTTGGATTCTTTTGACAAGAAGTGACAATAGGTCTGCAAAAACATGTCTGATTTGATGCAGCGCACACACTAGACTAGTAACACCCTGCGGAGAGATTCAAGTAAATGAGTAAATGTGAGTTTTTCCGCCCTGGATCCCAGCCAGGGACACTAAGATGAATGAAACTACAGAGCAAAACAGATACTGCCCCAATTCCAACTTTGCTAGCTTTATTTTTATTTAAAATGTAATCCCAATAATGATGTAAGAAGATGATGACATAAACATCCTACACATACACAGAAGCTTAAAGGTTGGGGATGCTGTCAATATGAGTATTTAAGAATAAGTAGGACGGCGTAGAAGTAGGAACTGAATCAGTGCCATTGATGAAGATATTCATTCATATTTGTCTGCAAAGAAGTGAGATGTCATAGTCATCTGACGCACAGCTGCGAGGGATTCAGTGTGTTGTTCAAGGAGAGCTGAACAAGCAGGATGGATGGCTGTGGACATGGGAGCTTGAGGCCATGTTCTCCAGCTGAGGGGTGATCCCCCTCCTGACCGCATTACCCTGTTTTCTAACCTTTGCAAAATGTCAGTTGTCAGATCGACCGCAGTTCATCAGAGCTGAAACAAACCTGAATGATAGAGGACCATTCAAGCCAAACAAGGGGAAGTTGGTAATTACAAAGCAGTCCAGTCTATTTAATAGACCGTTTTTCATCAGGCTATAAACCTACTAATTAGTTTGGAATGAGGTTGAATGATTGCATCTCCACATTTCTTTATGGCTTTTCAGATGGTGAAAGATGGCATAAGCCTTGTTAGAACAGCTGAAGTGATTCCTTCATTGCCACATTCTAGATCGGTAGTAAAGAGCAGCACCAACAATGCCATGCACTTTTCCCCCGTTGCATTTAAATTAATCATGAAAATAGGGCTGGGCTATAGGGGGGAGTCAGAAATCACGATATTCCTGACTAAACACCTCAATATCAATAATGAGCTGATATTCTAGGGTTGACAATTGGTGCTTTAACAAAATAAATTCAGATAATCGTCTGCAATGTGTACATAATGTCTAAGTGGAAGACAACACTTATGTCATATCACAATATTACAAAATCCAAAATCTAAAATAATATATAGTGTCATATCACAATATCAATATAATATGGATATATTGCCCAGCTCTACATGAAAGTAAAATCTTACACAAAGCAGCATTACACCATAGAGTGTCTATGCCTTTACTGTAGATTCATTGTTTAAGTCCAGGTGTGTTTAATGTATGGTTACTTCTAGATTTCAAACTTAAGTCTTGGTTTAATTAACAGAATTATTAAATCAATCATGTTAAATATATTATACATGTATATCCTGCTGATGTACTTGTGTTTTATAACTGACGCCAGAAAGAAATAGCTGGGAGACATCTCAAGGACATTCAAAGCATTTGGGTGCAGACATTTGGAAACTGCACATGGGTTGAATAATTATTCAACTTATCAGCATTTCTGTTTCCAAGATTTATTGAAAAAGTGAATTTAATAATCATGTGTAACATCATGTGTATTAAATTATCGTATATGTTGACAATTTAAACAACTTCATTGATGGATTATTCTAATTCTGACAAACTGTGGGCAATGCAAGGGGCTGTACTTACATTTTGACATCATCATAACAATACATTGTTATATTTATGTAACATAGACGCTAGGGAAAGCACTATATACGCTGATGTGATGCAAACATTTTTATTAGCTTCCATGTGACATAGCTGATTTGTTCAGTGAGAAAAATGCAAGGTAATGTTGGGCAAAATTGTGCCAAATTACTTAGGTGTGGAGCTGCCTTGGGAACTATTTAATCTTTTTTGTAGATTATCTACCCACTGGTGGTTGTCATAACAACTGTTTTGTACTTCATCATTGTCAGCATGACAGTGTGACACAATAACGGTAATCTATCAATCAAGGCGGAGGAGTGGGCTTTTATGCTCTTTTATGTTGGGGTGGGGAGCGTGTGTGTGTGTGTGTGTGTGTGTGTGTGTGTGTGTGTGTGTGTGTGTGTATGTGTGTGTATGTGTGTGTGTGTGTGTCTCTGATGAGGTAGAGAGATTTGAAATTGCCTTTGAGTTGGAAGTGGGCGAAATGACAATGTGAATGAAAAGAATGAAATTAACACAAAAGGATATTACGCACAAGACTGACTTACCCAAATATATGTCAAAACATTGAGGGTAAAAATCCAAATGTGTGTTTTTTCATGTGGATTCAGGTATACCTTTATAATATATATAGAATATGCATGTCTGTGTATGTGTGTGTTTGTGTGTGTGTGTGTGTATACACTTGTTAGTGAGCTCTCTGATATCCTCTATTCAGAAAACAATCTATTGTGCTCAAAACAAGGCTGAGGACAAACTTTTGTGGATATGACAGCTGAGTGACAGTTCAACAAAGCATTCATTGAAATGACTTCTAATGCCTGACAACTGACAGCTGCAACAAAAAAAACTATTCCTAAAAAAAACTAAGAAAACAATGCACCATGGTTCAATGAAGATATTTCAAATCTGCTGCTTTCTTCTCTCCCCCTCAGCATCTTTCATGTCCTACACACTCTTATGCAGATGTTTAGCCTACAATCTTTAAACTGCAGAATACACCAACAACAGACCTACTTTGTGATCAAACAGACTTATTCTCATCTTACATACAATCACACGTGCAGGCCACACATATAAACACACACAAAACATTTATCTATGTCTGTAATAAAAAAAGAGAAAAAAAAGCAGCATGAACAATAAAGATGTAATCACACACCCGTCTATGCTATAAGTCATCACTGCACCAGGAGCCACATGTGTATACACACATGCATGTCTGTCTTACTAACTTATAAGGGTCTCTAGCGTCTCGAAACATTTTTATGAAATATAAAAAGAACTAAAAAGTTTTTTGTTGAATGTTTAAAGAACAGACCAGCATATTTCTTTTTCTTTTTATACATTCCCAGAAGATTATGAAGATCCTGTTCTACCAAACAAAGATTGGATGTCTACATACACCCCGCAGGACGACTGCTCATTCAGAGTATCCTCCATAGGACTTCTCGGTTTCTTTCAGGGATCATTTTTCATGAATATTCACAACAACTAAACAACTGCCAGCTACAGAGATATTTTTGGAAAGCCCTGTTAGATGGACTAGACACACACGCACACAATTACTCGTTCAGAGCCGCAAATGCATGTGTTTCAATTATGTGTTGGTCTGCATGCACGCTTGAACACACATTCATATAGTACTTATAGTGTGTGTGTGTGTGTGTGTGTGTGTGTGTGTGTGTGTGTGTGTGTGTGTGTGTGTGTGTGTGCAGGCATGCATGCGTGCGGGTGCACACATGCACAAAATGTGGGTTTCCACTATGAGCAGCACCTGCTGGTTGCACTATTTCAGCTCAGCAACATCTGCTGTGTGTGGCTAAATCACCAAGCTATTATAGCTATTATGATAGGTGGGCTATCACCGTTTTGCACCGGTATAGATAATGACAGAATACCTCCATGTATAATTCACAAGGGACAGGAGGCCTGACACCGGGTGTGCCCTGTATTAGTGTACTCCACACAGACAGGGACTGTCTAATATTTATTCTCATGTAAAAAGACTCACTGCAGCAAGAATGTTTTGACATGTTATTGAACTTAAAAGGTCTGCAGCATACAATATCAGTCAGAATGAAAGTCTGACTTCTAAACAATTTAATAAAAGTAAATGCAGAGTTAATTGTGACATATTAATAATGAATAATAATGAACAATAATTTGCTTGATCCTTATTATTTAACCAGAGTTTTTTAACCTTAGCTTTGATACGTCTAGTTAGCTAATATGTAAGAGCTGGTTTTGGGTGTTTGTTGGTTTGTACATGATCCTCAACTTCAGTATAAGAAATGAGCATTCATTTTAAGAAAGGCAACATCAAAAAGAAAGGTCTTCAGCCTTGATTTAAGAGAACTGAGAGCTGTGGCGGACCAGCAGTTTTCAGTTTGTTCCAGATATGTGAAGCATAGAAATTGAACACTTCTTCCCCCGGTTTAGTTCTGACTCTGGGGACAGCAAGCAAACCTGTCCCAGACGACATGAGAGGTCTGGGTGGTTCATAGTGTTGTAGCAGATCAGACATGTATTTAGGCCCTAAACCGTTTAGTGCTTTCATAAACCAGCAGAAGTATTTTGAAATTAATTCTTAGAGGCACCAGAAGCCAGTGCAAAGACTTCAGAACTGGAGTGATGTACCAACTATCTTGGTTTTAGTGAGGACTCAAGCAGCAGGGTTCAAAATCAGCTTCAACTGTCTGATTGATTTTTTTGGGAGACCTGTAAAGTCACCGTTACAGTAGTCAAGTCTACTGAAGATAAAAGCATGGACTAGTTTTTCCAAATTCTGCTGAGAGATAAGTCCTTTAACCCTTGATACATTCTTAAGGTGGTAATAGGCTGACTATGTAGTTGTCTTAATATGGCTTTTAAAATTCAGGTCTGAATCCATGACTACACCAATATTTCTGGCTCTCTCTGTTGTTTTAAACACTGTCCTTTGAAGCCTAGCGCTGATTTAATTTAACAAAGTTCTGGCCATCCATGACTTATTTTGTTGTTTTCTAAATCTGAGCCAGTGGAAACATGTAGATATTAAACAGAGTAGACTCCAGGATGGATCCTTGGGGAACTCCGGATGTCATATTTGTATGCTCAGATGTAGAATTACCTATAGAGACAAAGTAGTCCCTATTGGTAAGTAGGATTCAAAACCGTTTAGTACTGAGCGTTTAGCCCTGTTTTCCAGTGTTTAGAAACCTTACAGTTTACTCTACAGATCATGCATAGACCCTGGAGCCCTATAAGAAGAAATATGTATGACATGCATGTACGTTTAGAAGGGAGTGAATAAGTAAAGCAACCATTTATGAGCTGAAGGCAGCTACACTGAGGCCCCATTCCCCAGGAATAGATTGCCTCTGATACCCTGCCTTGTTAAACAGATTTGGAATTCTCTATTTGTGTACATTGTAAGCACTTTTTCAAAGAGGTGTAAAACAAAAAAAGAACACTTTAACAAACCCATCTGCAATATTAATTGAAAAGCATGCACTGTTGGCTCCATTAAGGCTTCCTTGACTGAACCATAATCACATGTGACAAAGTAGCCATAATATTAGCATAACAATAGCAATTTACATCCGAATAATAACACCATAGACCACTAAGTACATTAGCAAATTAAAGTCAACAGGACAGATGATGTATCAGCAAACTGCTGGTCCACAAAAACTCAACTAAATTCAGAAAAGAGTACCTCCCCAATAGTAAAGCTCACACACCACTGTATTACTCATAGATCCAATTATTAGACAAACAGCATGGGATTGACAGAATACAGGGCCAAAGGTGAAAACGCTTAGCCACAATAGCAATCATAATTTGTGTTGCTGGCTCACAGTCAGAAACAGTTTGGCCTCACCCAGTGGGAGTCAGTGATGATTGATTCTTCATATAGAACTGTCACTATAGCACAGACTGAGATCCGACCAGTGTGCAGTCAATCTTTAGGGGTCTCATTTATAAACGTGGCATACGCACAAAACAGGGCAGAAAATGTGCGCACACCACTGCCCATGCAAAGGTTGTGATTTATAAAAAAACAAACATGAGGGCAGAAGGTGGGGCGGCTGTGGCTCAGTGGTAGAGCGGTTGCCTACCAATCGGAAAGTTGGTGGTTCGATCCCCGCCCCTGCAGTCATTGTCAAAGTGTTCTTGGCCAAGACACTGAACCCCGAGTTGCCCCCGGTGCTGCGCATCGGAGTGTGAATGTGTGTGAATGTTTATCTGATGAGCAGGTGGCCACTTGTACGGCAGCCTCGGCCACAGTGTGTGAATGGTGAATGTTTCCTGTAGATGTAAAAGCGCTTTGAGCAGTTGTTAAGACTGCAAAAGCGCTATATAAATACAGCACATTTACATTTACAATGTGCGGTCCTCCAAGCAAACACTGACCCATGCATACGCACATTTTGGAGACAATGGGAATGGCGACGCAGATGTGAGGTGAAACAACTACTCGTAATATTTTCAAGTATTGTTGCCTCAAGCAAATTTTTTTCACTCCATATCATCCAAGTTATCATGAAGATTAAATCCAGCAGTGTTATTTTCGCTTGTACTGACGGATAACTGTTCCATAAACACCTCAATTCAATAAAAAACTAAATTCTTTAAAAAAAATGTGTTCTTAATATTTGCTGTCTCACTGGAGGAGATTACCCAACTGCATGGAATACATGATAGCATCAAATACCCTACCATTAGATTAACAGCAGAACACGATGTAGCCTAAAATCTTTAATAATGTGTATATATCATCAAACATCAAAGTCTGGAAATACAACTGTTAAGCTGTTGCGCAATTGTTACACTTAATGTCCTTGTTATTGGTCCAAATTTTAATACTGTTGGTGACAAAACCTACATGAAGAAAAGTGAGTTTGCCTGTTAGACTTCCCTCTTGAAATTCTATCTCGCTTTTGTAAACTGTTAAAGCGCCTATTTTATGAAAGAAATCACTTTTTCTGGGATTCGGGGTGTCATTTTGTCTCCGGTGCTTCCACACCCATACAAACTTGGAAAAAAACTACTCATGCTGTTTTGAGTGAGATACGGATTTCTGAATGTCATCTACCTTCAGTCTCCGGGTGAACTGTTCAAAATCTGCACGGCTTTCTAAGTCACTAGCGGTGATGAGGTGGAAAACTGTAGCACATGCTAGCACTGGCATGCTAGCTTTTTCTCAATGGCAGTGAGCCCTTGTCTCCCAGCTAATCCTGCCTTGTACTGACCAAAGTTGTAGAAAGAATTACCCAGCTGATGTAATCTTACCTAGCTACTGAGCATGTGCAACTCTCAACAAAGATACTATAGAAGGGCGATGTCTCACTCTGTAGCTAAAACAGAGACCTAAACACACTTTAAACACACATCCTGGTGAATCCAGGATCTGCAGCAATGTGCGGTACAATAAAAATTTGGTGTTTTTTTGAAAATCAAACCATGTAAACCTATTCTGGTACAACCTAAAAATGCAATTATGAACTTGAAAATTAGCATAATATGGGCACTATAACAATCACAATATGTTAAGTTTACTCCTTGAAGCAGCGGCCGCGGGATTGAATCTGACCTGTGGCCCTTTACTAAATGTCATTCATCACTCTCTCTCTCCGCTTTCATGTCCTCGTCTGTCCTATGGCAAATAAAGGCATGAAAAAATACCCCCAAAAATCATCTTTAAAAAAAAGACGTATCCCTGTGCGTAATGCTGCATGCATAATGCTGCATGATGGCATTGCTGGCACTGCAGGATGACTACACCAATGGAAGAAACAGGAGAGAAAGAGGCTTCAGAGACCATGAGGATGACTGGATATTATACCATTTAAATTCCCTAAAGCTGTGATCTTGGATCTATGTACTGAATTGGGTCCAGTAGAAAGGGCAACGTTCAGGAACATTGCCATTCCGGTCCATATACAGTTCCTCTCCACTCTGGGGAAGCCGGCTATTTACAGCTAAGTGTTTTATATAAATATTATATTCTTCGACTTTATCACTAAGGCTTGTTTGGAAATAATATATAATCTTATCATATAGGTCTTGTACATCGAAGCTGTCCCAGAGTGCCGTAATTCCTGCCGTTGTGGACGGTATTATTAATATTGGTAGTCTATAGATTAGGTTTACTTACACTGTGTGAGAACAAGCCAAATTTATAATTCAATTTGCAGCAATTCCAGAGCGTTCAAAAGTTTTTAGCTTTTTCCCTGCCAGTTTGGCGTAATAAAAGAACAACTGCCAGGGTCATTAACATACTAATCAGCATTGATTGAGGTGCTTTGCATTGACTATTTATGGTAAATGGGCGTGTACAGGGCAGAATAAGAGGCTGATTCACGTATGCTCACTTGTGAGTAATCTGTGATTTATAAAGGAAATATTGCTTACGCACAGTTTAATGAATGAGACTTTTTGGGGGGGTAAGTGCGCTTTTAGTAAGGATCCAACGTACAGTTTTAAAAGGAGACTCCACAATGATTTGAAAACTAGTTACGATTTTTGAAAAGTGGACTGTGCTCTCTGAAATGAATCAGCGAATGAATCACATATCATATATTCCAATGTTCCCCTTTATATATGTATCTTTCTTTTGTATTGTGACCCAACATTTCATGTTTTCAAAAGAGAAGGGTTAGTTTGCCACTTCAATTTGACACATCAATATCATGAAGTGATGAAGAACTTTCATAGCTTTTTCAGCTTCTTAGCGTTTATCTTTTCCACACTTTTCTCCTCCCATACCCACAGATGTCAATACGACACAGACCCACAGACTCACACTCAAGGACAGCAGTGTGATGTCATGGTGGAAAGGACATTTCAGAGCTTTGGGGGCTGAAGCGGTCACCGGTCTAAATCACATCCCCTGGAGGATAATCTAACCAATGATTTAGAGGAAGTCACAGAGACACTCTCAGGAGGGTGGAGGGATACTGTATATTAGTGTGTGTGTGTGTGTGTGTGACTGAGTATAGTATGTGTGTGAGCATGCAAGGGGGGGAGAGGTTATACACCTTACACTGTCTCTCTCTTTGAGGCCCCCTTGAGACCAATTACCAATACTCTGTGGCTTCACATACACACACACTTGTAATCTTACACCACAAAGGAACTGGTGCTGCTTGACTGTGTGATCAGGATAATGGCTCAACATGAATTCCATACTGCCAATATTCATGATTTAGGATAGACCACTTGAAGAGCGGAATAGTTACAAAATAATACACAAGAACACGCAGAGATAATTACAAAATGCATCTTAAATTAATTATTCAATGTGTCCAATCAGAGGAGAGGGGAGGAAAAGTTAGCCAAGGAAGGGTTTGATGACACTAACACAGTGTAATTGTAATAGGTCAGGTTATAGACAAACAGATCGACAAGAATCCTCTTCATTTTTGCCTCTGCCTAGTTATTTACATTGGATTGGACACTAAACATGTTCCAGAGCACAGAGAGCTTTGCATCCATGTTTAGTACTTAGCTTGGTCTTAGAGTTTTCTTACACACGACTCTGCAGGCCAGCATTGTTTTACGAACTACACTTCTGGGTGATTCATTCCCTCAATATGCCTGTAAGTGGACACATTGTAGTCCGAACAAAAGCAAGCTCCTGGGGTGCATTTGATCATATTCTCTGAGCAATTCCCATATTGTCAGAGAACTTATGTCAGAAAACAATGACTTGTTCATGTACTCTATACTAATGCCTTAGTGGGCCTATCACTCATCCTTTTCACATTCCTCTACTGTAATTAATGCCATAGACAGCTAATGCTCCACAGGAGGTTATGGCCATGAATAATGTCCATACTCTTTTACATAAATAACATGGTGTAGGTGAGAGTGTAGGTGTGTAAAACAATGAGGCTATTCACATAGCACACATGCATTATACATGTGAGAATGTATGCATGTATATTTTTGATTGATTGATGAGAATGATGTGCTGTGACAGTGGAGCCTTGGGGCTGAGGTTTTAATTACTGGTGGGAGAGAAGCTGGCGGGTCCCGCTAACACAATGTATTACCATGGCTGACAGACAGGCAAGCAGACAGACAGACAGACAGACACACACACACACACACACACACACACACACACACACACACACACACACACACACACATACACACACACACACACACACAGACACACACACACAAGCTATCTGGCTAACAGGGTGCAAGTGGTTTTACCCTCTCTTTTTTACCTGCTAGGGTTTCAAAGTTGTTCATTCTAATTATTTTGCAGACTGTTGTCAATAGGTGCCAAATGTGTAAAAGTCAACATTTGCTAACATCTTGAAAAAACAGAAGCCCAAAAAGATGAGTGATGACGGAGGCTACAGCTACATTACTACGTTTTAATTTTTAAGTGGCGTTTTGAGACAAAAAACGCTCTTCGTTCACACAACAGTTTTAACTTCCCTAGCAGAACAAATCACCGTCCATGTCATCACCTGACCATCCGCATACACTGGGCATGCAGCGCGGCTGTGTAAAAAGAAGATTGTCTGACATTATTCCGTGGTTAAAAATAATGGTTGTATAAGTTAAAATACAAAAAGTACTTTGGAGAAAGAACAACAACGCTGAAAAGAATATATATATATATATATATATATATAAATATATACTGTATATATATATATATATGCCAATTGTATCTGCACAGATACACATACAAAATAGAAAGCATGACCTTCCATTGATTTTACATGCATTCCTTGACCAGAAATCTAATCTATTTTCTCAAATCATGTCCATTATATGTGAAAGCAGAAAGGAATATTTTCTTCATGCATGAAAGAAGAAAAGCAAACTCAGGTAATTAACAGACCTACAGCTTGCCCTACACTATATTGATTGCAGCAAATCAGTGTTTGGTTGTTTTCCTGTTTTGATGGTGATGTTGCATTGTGGGCGAATCATTCAATCATTTCTTATAGTCAGTCTACAAATAACTTTCATGGTGACAACACTAAATGAATAAATGTGCCTCCAATACATTTCCAAACATTAACACATTAAAGGACACTAACACATGCATACTGTTATGTCAGCCTGTATGAATATTTACATAAACATAAACTGTGGTTCAAAGTGTGATTATATTGTTACCTTTCACACTACATGTATGACAGAGCCAGACACTTTCCAACATGTTTTATGGGAAGAACAGGGTCCCCTATGTCCATGTTCTGTGTTTTCTTCCTGATTTGGTCTATTTGATGAAATGCACTGTGTAAATTGATTACTCTGTGCTTTTTACAAGACATATTAACAAGACCTCAGAGTACTTTTAAAGAAAATGCCTACACGTCTACTTTTTAAGTGATCAAGACCACCCTACTTTCCTCTCCGCTTATTATGAATAAGCTTTGGCTATCCAATTTAAAAACCTACGGCATACCTACAGTACGTAACAAAACAAGAAGAGAAAAATCCTGCAGTTTGCTGTTTTGACTTCAATAAAACTGACTGAATAACTTTACAGTACAGTCACTTTATTTTCTCTCTCTTCTCATCTTAAATCATCTCACCCAGACAGGACAGCACAGAAACCGGCTCTTTTTGTGTGTGAAATAGCAAGGAGGGGTACCTGAGGGCAAGAACCTCAGAACAGATGCACACCTTAGCACATTCAAACTAGCCAAAGAGGAGATGATAAAGAGCGCACAAGCAAAAATTATACATTTAGATCAAAACAGGTTATTTGAGATACACACGTGCAATGTTTAACATGATGGCTTTGCGTGGTTTCTCTGTATCAATGACAGTTGTCGTGTATGTGATTGTGAAACCCCTTTTTCAATGCGAGGTCTGTCAATGTGTCATGCAAGCTTGAGTATGAGTACACATCATAGCTTCTCAAACTCATTTTTGTATTATAGACACTACACAAATTACATTAAAAAAAATCAATGATGTTATTAAAAATCAATGACTTAAAAAGTGGTTAAAATGAATTTAGATTCATATGGAATACAATACCTTTACATGGGATTTCACCAGTTTCCTGCTGCTCTCCAACGTTTTGCATTGCTCATAATACTGGAATTCATCTAGAGTATGTCAGTTTTAAATCCTCGAGTGACTCTTACTACCAAGAATACCGACTGACTCATTGGGTTACAATGCAAACAAAAATCGATTTGGGAGCATCCGGAGCAGGTGATAAAAGTCCCAATGAAAAGTGTAATCACAGCATCCTGTTATTGCTCTTGGGAGGACTCTTCCCCCACATCCAACCCCTGGCCCACAGGAAATATTCTTACTAGCTTTATTCTGTTAATCTAAATCCTCTATGAAGTCTTCGTTGGAATATAGGACTTTCTTTAGCGTAGCACAGCATACTGCATGCACCATGTTCAGTTCCAATGGATTAATCCAATCAATTATTTGTCTTTTGTCTTTGTTTGCTTTCAAACTGCTGAAGGCTTTATTATTCATGTAGGCACTATATGCAAAATAAAGGCTTGGAATCTAAACAGACAGTTTGTCTTTTTTGTCGAGTTTTGTCCTCCTTACACCGTTGGCACGTAATGACAGTGAAAGTGTGTGTGGCTCACTAAGGTAAAGTGACAAACTTGGGTTTGTGGATAGAAAAGGCCAGGCACAGATTAGTGTAAGCAGATAGACACCAAAAACAACCTGGCGCACACACACACACACACAAACACACACACACACACACACACACACACACACACACACAAACTGCTGTTGCCACCCGGCTCACGGCTTGACAAAGGAAGGAGACCGGGGATGAGTTGTAAGCTATAGATCATTATTTTACATAACTAAAGCTAAATTGGTTTTGTGATCAACTGAATGTTACAAAACCGAACGAGGTGGATGTCAGGGGGAGAGAAAGACTGACTGACCACCAGTTTATATAGTTTTGCAGCCAAGTGTGCTGAATCTCTCTGACAACCCGACTCCGCCCACTAGGCTCCTGGATTTAGAGGTTCGCTCGGAGAGGGTTATCACACTCCACTATAGATTGTTCTTCTCAAACAGCCCCAGGCATCCATTCCTTTGGCCTCAGGGTATGATGCCTCAAGAGGACAAACTTATTCATATTCCTCCTCTCTTCCTTGCCCTCTCAGTTTCTCTCTCTCTCTCTCACACACACACACACACACACACACACACACACAACCTTCTAAACTCTTTTCAGAACTTCAGTAAGAGGACAAGAACTTGAGAGCAGCCATGTTTCGAAGTCCTTCATGTGAATGTCCTTGGGACACGGACCACTGGGACAAACACATTCAGTACTGTCCTGATTCCATTATGAGGACACACACACACATTCTGTGCAATTCTGTGCACAGAATGCACATTTAATACAGTGCAATATTTAATATTTAACCATTTAATTTCATTTCTGTGCAATATTTATTTATTATTAATTCTTAACCATTTCATTTCATTACAGTGCAATATTTATTATGTATTTATTATTATTTAGTACTTATCCATTTCATTTCATTACAGTGCAATATTTATTTATTATTAATACTTAACCTTTTAATTTCATTACACTGCAATTTTTAATACACCAAACTATATTCTTGCATATTGTGTACAAAAACCCAATTTTTTATATGTATATCAGAATCAGAATCAGAATCAAAATCAGCTTTATTTGCCAGGTATGAGGACACATATGAGGAATTTTTCTTTGGAGCATTGTTACTCACACTGTGCTTACACACAAGACATACCAAAACCAAATATACACACTTATACATACACAACATATACATACTCTAAACAGAAACAATATAGAGGCATGACTGCAATGAAGAGTTAAATACACTTATTTAAATGCGGAGCATAGCGCAAAGGATACTGGGATAAATAGTATTATGTTATTATGTTACAATATGAACAGTATGAACATATGAACAGTTCTGAAATAGGAAATGAGAATGCTGAATAAATTAAAAAAATAATAATAAGTGAGATGTGAGAATGGGAATGATGAATAATAATAAATGAGTGGAATAAAAAGCGGAACCAGTAAACAGGTGCTGTTATATAGATGCTCTGAGGACTGTGCACCGGGTCGTCCCCCTACCCCCCTCTTTTCTTTTTTGCACTACGTCTACTTTATATTTGTGTATTTTATATTTTTGTATTTCATGTCGACACTGTAAAGGGGTTGCTTCAATCTCATTGTTATGGTTTAGTGTCTATGTCCTGTGTTATTGTTTAGTCTGTTTCCTGTATATGTTTCTTTGCCTGGTTCTGTCTTGTCCTGCGTTTTTTTGTAAGTTTTTTGGGTCTGGTCTTGTATATGTTCTGTTTCCTGTTTGATTTTGAAGTCAGGTCTCTGTCTCGTCTTATATTTAGTTTTACTTCCTGTGCTTTTCTGCCTCTGTGATTACCTGATGTTTTCCACCTGTTTCCCAGCCCTCTTGTCACCTGCCTCTTGTTACCTCGTTACCCCCTGTATTTACTCTTTGTGCTTTATTTGCCCTGTGTCGGATCCTTATTCTATTATGCGCCGCTGTGTGTTTAGCCTTCATTATTCCTGTGATTCTCGGTTGCTTCTTGCCTCATTTTGGCCTGTTTTGCTAGACACCTTTAGTTGGATTGTGCTTAATTTTTTGTTTATTAAACCTTCACCTTGGAAGCTCAACTTTGCCTGCATGCTTTTTGCTTTTGGGTCCTCCTTCGTTCCGTATAACAATTCTATTCTATTCTTTTCTCTCTACACACACACACACACACACACACACACACACACACACACACACACTGCTGTTGGCCTTGAAGGCCTCCATCTCCTTCCCGCTGACAGAGTCAAAGCTGCTGATTCATAAAGGAGTATAAATGGCCTATCTATCTGCCTTCACATCTACAGTGACATCACTTAATAATAAAATGGAACTGATGTGACACATTGGAAATAAACAAACAAATCTTAATTTAAGTTGGAATTTGATTTGATTACAAGATGTACAAGATTTCAATTGTCCAAGATTTCCATAACTGTAAGGAAGATAGAGTTCTAGTGTCTACTTAGGTTTTAAATGTAGAAACAGGTATGTAAAGATATACTACAATGGAATAATTTTAATGTAAATTAGGTTCTACTTTGTTGATCCCAATAGAGCATTCCTTTGAGTAAATCACTGCACATTCAAGTGTAACATTGCAAGTCATCACCTATTTTTCTGTAAAGCATCTACCCTGTAATCACTGTTTTTTTTACCATAACTGTTATGATTTACAGTTGGCATTTATTTGAAACAAGCTTACTTTAATCCTGTTAAATGTAAACCTTTTCTCCCACTGTCACCACACACACACTAAAACACAGAAAAACCCATGCCTACAAGACAGCAGACAGGAAGGCGGGCAGGCAGGGCATCACACATGGCTGATCCTGCACACTCACAAACAAATGCACGCACACGCGCACGCACAAACCAAAGCTGCATATTAAAAAGCACCGTAAATGCCTGTCGAGCTGAGTGTGTGGTCAACAAGACATCTCGGCATCTCTGTATGGATGAGAACACGTCTTTTTTCAGCCATTCCTGCTGAATTGACAGCAAAGTAGAGATGATATCCCACATAAATGCACACTGGTACTAACTAACTCTGACACACGCACAAACACACACACACACACACAACCTCAGAATAATTTATAAGCACCAAAGTCAAAAGGAGTGCCAAACGAAATGATGCACATACAAAAGGTTTTACGTAATGAGTTCAGGGTAACTTCGGCACAAAGCGGGGCCCCTTCATCACAAACCTGAACACATCAGGTCTGAAGATGTGGACTATAGCAGGGAAATACATTTATTTGACTAACAAAGCAACAATAAACACAACAAATCCAAATGACACATTATCCCTCACGGCCAATCAGTAACATATTTATCACCTTGTTTTGACCTATAATCATGGCGCTCCCCTGGGCTAATCATTGTAATTTAGAAAATGCCAAGAGCAGCAACGAGACGCATCATATTTCCACATTTTGTTAAGATATAATCAGAGCTGTCTGAAGAATAACTGATGGATGGGTGACATGGATAAACAAACAGACAAAGCCACTACACATTCACAAAATATTAAGAGAAAGACAAACAGATAGCACGTGTGTTCAACATATCCGTCAGGTGTCCTATTATATAAACTCTGGGGAGACATTACCTTCCACAGCATTTGTTAATAAGCACATTTCTCAAAGGTATCTCTGTGATTCTGGCCTGCTTTCCTCTGTTCTTTCTCCACACCTAGCTTTTTTGGAATCAGCATCTTTCTTGCTCTTGTCTTCTTCTTTTTTTTAATCTCTCTCTCTGTCTGTTTCTGTCTCTCTCTTTGTCTCTCAGTGTTTCTCTCTCAGTTTCATCACACTCTCTTGGTTTTTCTCTCTCTCTGTCTGCCTCTCTGGCATCATTTGGTTGGTTCTTATCTATTCTCACCACTGGTGTTGGGGGAAGATAAGCATGCATTTGCATGTTTAATGAACCAAACACCGCTGATTCCCCTCAGCATGAGGACACACACATACACATGGGTGCACAGAAATATACATTAACATGCACACACATACACTGCTACTGTTGGCCTTGAAGGCCTCAGTCTCCTTGCCACTGACACAGAGTCACAAGCTGCTGTCTCCTCCAGGAGTATCAACACAGTCTCAGGGCAGTTTGTGAAATGGTCACGTTATTTTGATCTGTTGATTCGCCAACAGGGACACGTTTCTTGTGAACGTGACCATTTCACGAACTGCCATGAGACTGGGCTGCAGCAGCTTGCTTTGGGGGACTACAACGGCCGTCGGGACCCGATCTGCGGTTTTTGGGGGACGCAACAATGGGGGAATGCCAACACACCAACGACAACAATGGGACGGACGGCCCCACATGGGACGCGCTACAACAACAGGACGGATGTGGTCAGAAAGAACAACAGGGAAAGGAACCGTCACATGCAGGAGACGGGGACAACAATGGGACGGTTGAGGTTAGGAGAAGAAGAACGCGGGAATGGAACTGCCACACGCGAGATGCAATCCCCAGTCTCTGGGATGAAAGTTATGTGTTGTTTGACCAATCCAGCTTTCCTACCAACCGCCATTTGCGGATTTCCGGCTTCTTTATACTGCTCTCTACAGTAATTGTGCTGTTATCATGAAAGATGCTTCCCATTAAAATACATTAGTTTGAAATCTGTGCTCACCACCACATAAAAAATGAGAAAATTGTGTCCCTGTACACAAAACAATAGATTGAATAACGTCACCATTTGACAAACTGCCATGAGACTGGGCTGGGAGTACACTCCTACATCTATTTGCTTTCACATCAACAGCTGGAATGACAAAGGGACATTATTTCAAAGTAGAAAGGAACTGATTTAACATGTTGGAAAGAAACAGCCAAATCTTAAATCAAGTTGGAATTTGATTTGATCCTGACCATCATGGCCAACGTATAAAATAACAGGATGTCACATGCAGATATGGATACCCAAGGAAGCTTGAGAAGCCACTCTGTCCTCAGAATACAAGACAATTTCTCCGAGCAAAATACAGACATCTGCATATTTTGATAACATAAATAAGATACCGGAGCGTGTGTGACATCACCCATTGGTTTGTGAAGATCTGCTTTTAGTTGTTGAGGGTGCCATCCTGGTTGCGGATGTGAAGATTTTTGATGAAAGGGAGGAATGGGGGAGGAGCACTTACACTCTATGTTACATTACACACTTTCACTGGAACTCACATCATAGCCACGCTCTAACACCCCCTGCTTTATTGCTGATTTTTAAATGAAAGAGACCATAATATAAAAAATGAATATCATTTTGCGTGGCAGAAGACTTCAAACAAGCGTTTGAGACCATAAACTCATTGCGAAAATGTTTACTGAGGTAACAAATGAAGTGAACATTTGTTCACTTTCTCGTAGACATCTACAGAAACTGACCTCCTTTTGCATCTGCACGTGTCACCCCCTGCTGGAATAGATAGATAGAATGCAGATTTAAGGCACCTCCACAGTTGCAGCACTTTGCCAACCCAGATGCTTGTCTAGATGAATGTCTATAGGAGGACCTGGCCGGCACTGTGTTCAACACAATGCATGCAGCTTCCCATTAAAATGAAAACCTGATATGTGCAAATACAAGTAGAACCCCATTCAGTTTGATCATGTTTTAGCATTTTATCATGTTAAAATGTATCTCAATGCTAGACATTTAGGAATTCCAGAGCATCCACTGTTCTGCCTAGTGTTTAAGAGATCAGCCATTGACTGGACAAGCAATATTTTAGCCCTTTATATCCTTGGCATTCATTGGCTGTACTTAAGCGTCCCTGAGCAACAATCAATCCCCAACTCCCTGCCCAAACTTGAGTGTTGTTCCGTAGCTGAGTCTGGCTTGTGACTTCCTCGTTAAGAATGCTGAGATAAAAGGTGCATTTTTCAATCAACAACAGCATTTGTAATTAAGCTGACTCTGGCCTGTGACTTCCTCGTTGAGAATGCTGAGATGAAAGTTGCATTTTTCAATCAGCA
This sequence comes from Etheostoma cragini, assembly GCF_013103735.1. Taxonomy (NCBI): domain Eukaryota; kingdom Metazoa; phylum Chordata; class Actinopteri; order Perciformes; family Percidae; genus Etheostoma; species Etheostoma cragini. Next base: position 9,525,353 of record NC_048428.1, on the reverse strand, counting down.
ACATCATTTGTTATTGCATTAAGTCTGAATGCCTTTAACTAAACTATGTACATATTAACAGCTAACCTGAAATGCTATCAAGTCATTTTCCAATTTTATAAAGTTATAACAAGGCAAAAGGTAGGGTTTCTCCATACAGTGAAATGTGTCATGGGAAGAAGAAACTGTACTCACCAAAATGCAAAAAGCCAAGATGTAATTTGAAAGCAAAGACAGATAGATAGAGGGAGAGATGAAACAACACAGAGAGAGGCAGACAGAAAGATAGACAGTGGGGACGACAGCGGTGTGAGAGATGTCGCCACCTGCCACCATTTTTCTCCTCTGCTCTTGGAAATGCATCATCAGTCATTAGGGGGAGCATGACTTGCAGTGTCATCATCACTCACATGGACATACACATACACAGGCCCAAACACAAGGCGTATTTTAAGGTATAATGCAGCGGCCTATAATTTGAGTTCTCTCTATGCAGCATTTTGCTGAGCTTATAAAACCGCCTGCAGCTAATGGTGTGATGGATCCCTCTATTATCACCCAACGCAGGATACGAGAAGGGGGTATAGTGAGATAAAGGAATGTAATTGGATAGTATTTTAGCTGTTGCAAAAACAGGAAGGTGGTCAGGGATAGAAAGACAGCACAAACAGCTGTAAAATCATAACTGCATGATGAAGTCTAAAAGCTGTCAGAATGTGATGAACTTGTCCAATACATTACATCCAACATAAAACAGAAATCACCTCTGTGTGTTATGCATGTCTTCAAACTCATTTCATGCTAATGTGATGCAATAATGTAGTGCAAAAAAAGACTAGAAATATCTCAAGTTCTTACAGTAAAGCATGATGACATGTTTAAAGAAACATTCATTCAAAGCCCACTTTATATGGGTCGTGAAAAAGGACATAGAGGCCAACTTTAAGCACAGCACAAACTTTAAAGAGAAAACACAAAGAAACTTAGGAAGCCACACTAGCAGAACCCTGATTAGAAAATGGACTAGTCTATTAGTATTTTACCGTGGATAATATAAATAATTAATACACAATTATTTCACTTTGCTTTCGCCAAAAACATGATTTCCACATATCCCTCCTTGTGGGACAGTGTCAGATCTAAATGTAATTCTTGACTTTAACAATATGCTATAAGAGCTGAAGAATGTGCCATTGTAATGCTAAAGGCATTGACAGAGAATTGATTGGTAGGATAAATACAGTAATAATCAAATTTACATGCTTAGCATTTATCCGGCAAGCATTCCTCTGCCTCTTGCCTGATTTGCAGCAGCAAGTGTCGCTTTTTGCTGTAATTGTTTTTTTATGCTATTCATAATGACATATCATAAGTTGTTCCTTTTGACTAAAGTAGGCAGACCGTGATCCATTCATTCTGTGTGGTAGAAGACTAAAATGATGCATCAACAACCTCCTCTTATGAATGTATAAAATGTATACACATAGACAGCTGATAACCACTGTCACGATACATCTTTTCTCAGGCTGGGGTTTAGGGTGTTGTTCGAACCAGCCTACCCAAAAGAAAGCCTGGCAAAGCTGAACTTTCTGCATAGTACACCTACCTAACATTGTCATTGTAAGCGTGGTATCATTCTGAAGAAAGCACTTAGCAGCTCAAAGCTAAATACAGCCTCACAGAGCTGCTAGCGTGGCTGTAGACTTCTAAGCTGTTTTCTCAAGTGAACTCCGAACAATCTCCACAGAATCAGGTCCAGATACTTTCCCAGGTTACCCTTACACACATGCAACACACAACAAGAGATTGTGCTATTGTATTCTGTATTCCTTTATGTTGAATGTGAAACGTTATGTTGTCCTGCACGCTCATGCTTTTCTTGGTCAGGTTGCCGTTGCAAATGAGAACCTGTTTTCAACTGCTTACCTGGTTAAATGAAGGTTAAATAACATAAAAAATTTAAAAAGTCATACATTTTCATGTGATGTTTATTTTATTCCTTTTGCACTATATGATAGAAACTTCCTTAACACGCTCACACACTTGCTGTAAAATCTCAATGACATGCAGTATTCACACCACATGGGCTCAAGTGGACATTACACAGACTTAGACTTAGACTAAAGAGCAGGCAAGGCCGGTTCAGTGTCTGACCCAACTGATTCAGAAATTTGCATTCTCACATAAAGCTCAACCAGGTAATATATACAGTAGATACTTGCAGGGTTGCAGTGTAAGTTTGAAAGAGGCTTTAGTCGGTGTTAAAAGACTGATGTTAAACAAAGCAAGACAAGTAAGCATTGAGAAGAAAGCAAAGTATAGTAAAGAGTAAGAGTAAGAGTAAGAGTAAGAGTAAGAGTAAGAGTAAGAGTAAGAGAAGAGAAGAGAAGAGAAGAGAAGAGAAGAGAAAGTTAGACACAATGTAATTCAACGACACTCAAGCAGGGGACTTTTTCCAAATGTTTCTGGCACCCGCCATGTGTCTGGTTGTATTAGCCGCTGTGATCAACTCTAAAGTGTGTGAAGAATAAGCCCATTCCAGTGGTGTGGATGTCTGTTCCTCAGGGTTGGACAAACTTAAAGTGTATTTGCCCCTGAGAGAAGTCTTGGGTGCAGAGTGAGGAATTGTGTGGGTATGTGTGTTTGTGTGTGTGTTTGTGTGTGTGTTTGTGTGTGTGTGTGTGTGTGTGTGTGTGTGTGTGTGTATGTGTGTGTGTGTGTGTGTGTGTGTGTGTGTGTGTGTGTGAGTGTGTTGGTACACACTGCACAAACAGTTGCACTGGTCCCTGCTGGTGTGGAACTAAATGTCACAGCTTGATTAGAGTAAATAGTCCTATATGTGCCATGTGACTGGGCACCAACGCACAGTGGGGCAAGCATGTGTCTGTGGTGACTCACTGCTTTTGTTCAAATTATTTTTCTTCTCTCTCTCTTTCGCCAAATAGACAACACAAACTCGCTCTTTTATCTGAGTCTTTAACTTTCTCTGACCTACCCGAGGGGTCTTTGGGCAGATGTGAAAGTCCTAACACCACAAACAGAGAACTGTTACTACCTACGGACATGAAACTTACACCTCTCTGACACACAAACACACACACACACACACACACACGTCTCTTCTTCTGTTCAACTTGTTGACTTGGCACTGGCGTTTGGTACACACTAGCTCTGCAGAATATACAACAAGGAAAGAAACAGCTGAATAATAGCAATGTTGGCACACACATTCACACACCACCAATGTCCTTGTACCAGCATTTCCTTTGTTGGTCGGAGCCTCCATGACCGCAGAATATCAGAGGGGGTAAAGTGTATTCATCAAGACAAGACAGCATCTGGCACTCTTTTATATTCTATATACAAACATGCATGCATTTGAGGTGAAAAATTGGTGCAGAAATATAAATATTAGTCACATTGTATGGAGTGATTTTGTAATTTTGTTTGTTCTTTTTCTCTGCATGGGAATGCTTTAGTTGCAATAACCATCAACAGCATTATAAAAATCTGTGACGCCTGAAGCAAGGATCTGTCTGTCTACAAAATAGACGAAATCCACATGCTTCAACCCGTAAGCATCATAAATACTTGACAGCAGGATACATAAATTATATCACCGAAAGAAAACGTCAGGTCAACAGAGCTCATCTAAACAACACACACAGAGTGATTATCACTTTATAAAAATAGGTAAAGTGAGGAACTTGGGTTTGTGGAAAGAAGAAGCAAGGCAGAGATTAGTGTGCATTAGATGTGCATCATACTGTACTTAAAGTAAATTAATAAAAAAAGAAAGTTCAGTTTATTAGTAAAGTGATCATACAGTGAAGCACAATATTTGTAAAACATGAGGATGAAAACTAGAGAGGGATTTTGAGATAGATGTGTCAAGCAAGAGACAGACAAACGTGAGAGAAAATGAGACAATGAGAACAAGCAAAAGGCAGAGAGAGAGAGAGAAAGAGAAAGAGAGAGAATGAAAGAGGGACAAAGAAACAAATGAAAAATACTAAATCAATGACCCTATTCTGTGGCTGCCAGAAGGTAATGAAAGCTATTTATTAACCATCTATCCCTTTCTTTGTCTCTGTCGTCCTCTCTCTCTCTCTCTCTCTCTCTCTGTCCTTTCTTTCTCTCTCCGTCTTTCTGCGATGCTTTTCCCCGCCCCCAGGATTGATACTCTCATCTCTCCACACTAAACGCTAACAATTCCATTAAGCACAACAAAACACTCATTTAGAGGTTACATTTGCTTCGCTTCAACTTCGCTTGTCATCTGCATACCAACTGAGGGCTGCCTGCCTTGGCTTGGATTCCTATTATCTGACATGACCTTTCTGCTTTAAAATAATTGGCGTATCATAATGGACTTGCTACTCCCCTTTTCTTTAATGACATGGCTTACAACAACTGCACTTTTCACTGGGCCTAATTTGTTCTAAAGCAAAACGGATAGCTGTAATATCTACATTTCCTCATCTATCATAACATATATGCAAAGGTACTCCATAACACTAGCCACAAGGCATCAAGCTGGTACTATATTTGCTACTAGCCAGTGGAATATGCCAACAACATATTTCAACTTAGCCAGTGAATCCGTAAGCTTACGTGACATCTCATATGTGGCATTGATAATGTAGAGTAATGCATCGAGTCATGATTAGCTTAGAAGCAAGCATGCCATTTTTTTCCAAAACAGTTCATGGGGAGTGCTTTACTGGACAAAGAGTGTGTCCCATAATGCCCAGCAAGGTCAACGTGAGGCAGCCAACAGCTGTCAAGGAATTGTACGTTTATCTGCTTTACATCTCAGTGAACCAAAAGTCCTCTGGTGAGGCATGTGAAACAAGTTCTGTAATTTGCTGGTGTTTGCCACAGTTTGTGTGTTAAGGATTGCACAAAAGTTGTATGGAAGCTTTATTTTATAGTTTATGAAAAACAATGGAATAGATGAGAGCAGCCAATGACAGTGGTGTTTTAAACCTGGAGCAAATCAGTTTACAAGTCCTTGTACACTTCAGATTTTGTTTGGTTTTATGATCTAAAGATTTCCAACCCTAAAAATGTAACATCCCAAAACTTTTGGAATAACAACAAATGACAAACTGTAATTTTTGCTGAAGGTTTGACACAATTCTGCAATGCAATCTAAAACTCAACAACACTGGAGTCTCCATATGGACTTATCCCAGGTTTAACCAATATATCTCCTCTTAATCCAGGTAATATACTGTACATCACAGACAAATGACACGTTTGTTTTGGCATCCCCGTAATGGTGAAAAATACAAGTAGATCAATACTAATTGGAATACCTTGAACATAAATTCAATATTATTCCCCCTTTAAAAAGCACTTGATGTCTGAGCTTCAGAGCCAGTCAAGCAGAAAAGACAGCAGGAGTAAATGTTTCCCACTGGCTGCCACTTACCACTAATGTTAGAAAAATGATAAATGAGTCTCGGCATGGTGTTTAGAGTCTCCTTGCTTGTGCGTGAATGTGTATGTGTGTATGTGTGCCAGTGTGCGTTTCCTTCCTGTAAAGTGTTGTGTCGCATGCCAACAGTTCACAGTGTGAACAGATGTTAGTCAGTAATGCCCTAGGTTTTCTGCACCACAGTCAGGCATTTTTTTTAGGGTCCTCAGCTCCAAGGAGGAGTCCGTGGAGATGCCTGAATTGCTTTATTGAGCGGAACACAACTAAGGACATGCAGGCTCACAGCGGATGCTAGGAACACACATAGACACGCATACCCAAACACAGCATTCGCTTCAAGCATTTGCAATACAAAAACCCACACCTCTGGAATAATACAACACACACAGACACACACACACACACACACACACACACAAAACAACTACAATACAAGGTACCAGGTAGCTTATGCTCGTAAGTTGGCTTTCACCCTGACAGGCTTCTAACAGAGTAATGGACCCATTGAAGAGTGAATATGGTGCCTGCAGCTTAAAGCCCACAGGAAACATTGTGTAAGCATATAGACTGTCATAACAGAAGAAACAACTTTAGAACAACAACAGTCATTTTTTATGAAATGCCAAAAAGAAATTTCAGATTACTATATTCGCACTCTTAAATTGTTTACTGTAAAACGCTAAGTGTGTTGTCCTGTATCTTGACAAACTTGGTCAGTGTATGTGTTCTAACAATTTAATTTGACAAAAAACACAATTATTTTAATATAAATCTGTTAAATCTTTTATGTCTGTTGTCTCCCACTAAGATTTGAAAACCCTTGTGTACACCAGGCATTTTTTGTTCCCAATACAACTACCTTGTCTTGCTTCCTTTCTTTTTACCTTGTGCTTTATTATAACACCTTTTCACTCAGAGCCAGCCGCTACACTCTATATTTAGCTGCTGCCTGTCACTGAGACCCTGATGAAGGAGAGGAAAATGAGTGGTGATGTTGAAGACCATGGGAAAGGTTAGCACTGTCTCTTTGAATAGCATCAGACTCTCTCTGATCATTCTTAGTTATATTGCAGACACTAACAGTATATATATATATATATATATATATATATATATATATATATATATATATATATATATAGTTAGAGTTGGAACAAAAAAAAACAAAAGAACCCGTTGGAATCTGCATAAAAGTTAGTGTCAATCACATAAAAATGAAAAACAAATAAAAAGGGCTTAGTAATGGGTGAGCTATCACGTGTGTGTATGCATGAGCTTAAAAAGGAAGACAAATGTACATCTGACGTTTTAGTTGACACATATTGACAAATGTCAACGCACATACAGGGATGAATGGGGATCTAGTGGCATATAGTGAACTGTCAGCAGCAGATAAATGCTTAGCTAATCCTATATATATCTGAAGTGATAATCATAAGATGATGCAACTATTAGACGGCAGACTTGACAGCAGTCAAGCCATTGCTGGCACAGGCCCATGCACACACAGCATTCTCACAAGCATAAAGCAAATACACAAGTTTACATAAAACCATACTAACCAACCAGACTTTTTACATACATTGTGGACATGGAAATGTTAGGTGACGTTGCCAGCAGTGATGGATAGGGTACTAGAATTTTGTACTAAATTAAAATGTATTAAAAAAGTAGGTTGGTTAAAATGTACTCTGAGTAAATGCTACTGAGTTACGGGGACACACTAGAGGAACAATTTCAGCAACATGACCCAATAGGTTAACTATGCCGAGGTACAATAATGCTACAATATTGGGATCCTTAATTTAATTGCATTGTTGTGAATTTGTACTGTTCACTAAATAGTAAGCCGGCCCGAGTGTGACCGTCGTTCCGCGCCCTTCCCCCCCGCTGACAGCTGACCCACAGCTCCTTATGGTAAACATTTACAACATGTACGTATCTCTTCTGCAGTGCCGGCTGATTTTACATTTTGACCTTTATCGCTAAATCTCCTTTGTTCTGTTCCATTCTCACAACTTAATGTGACTTTTGTTTTTATTCTGTAATGCATGCAACTTAAAATGTGGCATGTGTGATTGAATGGGTTTAAGTAAATTAGAATTACTGATTTGCAATACTCAAAAGTACAAGTACACAAAAAACATCTATGTTACAGCAAAACAAGTAAATGTAATCTGTTACTTCAACCCTTGGTTGCCAGTAAGGAAAAGTATCTAACATTATTGTATATAAAAAACTTGACAGGCAGTATGTTGGCTTCAAGTAGAAGATGAAGCCCTCCAGAAGAAAAAACCTGCTGAAAAAATATGTATGTAAGTCCAGACCAGCTATCTAGAGGTTCTATCAAGACAGTGTCACAGTTAATTGGTTCCTTATGTGCTTCATTTAAAATGATTGACTGACCTGTCCAAAATCATTGGAATAATATAAGTGAATAGTGAGGGCTTGACATTGGGCTAATAAGCCAAACAAATCAGAGTTAAGAGTAACAGCAGGAAAACAGTGTGAAAGATTACCTGAAACCATAGAGAAATCAAAGCAGATACATAAATATATCTTTCAAATTGAACACTCGATTTGAACTGTGCAGTTTGTTTTATTGCCCCTCGGGTATGTAATATGTCTATTTCATTCATAAAATAACTTTACAATACACAATGTGGTTTAACATTTATAAATCTAAGTTACCATTATGTTGGTTGCTACAACAAAGGCCCGTGACATAGTGACAGCCGGTTTAGCTCACAATACTTCCAAAGTAGGCAGAGTTACCACTTAACACTTGAAATGTAACCATGCATCTGTCACATATTCTCTTATTGTAAATTACTGATTTTCTGTCGGAGCAAAGACAGTCATCACACGTTTATGACCTCCGGGTAACACTAACTCAGTAATATAGGCCTGTTTTGGGCAATTCAGCATCGTAGAGTTGTGACAGCAGGTGTGGTAAAAACACTTCCGCTTTTGTCCAAAGGGGCCGCTAGAATCAACACAAACTAAAAGTTACATATCGCCACTTTAACTAATGACACATTCATCTTCGTTTACATTTATTAATATAAAATGCTAACTGACAAATGGAAATAAATACATTAAAGTCTGGGTATCAGAAACGATGCACATGTATTAAAAAGCATAACAGGATACAAAAAAACTTTTAAAAGCAAATATATCGTATGTGGCTCACAAGTAGATGTATGATTAAGATGATTGGAAACAGTTTATGGAAACATTCAAAACAGCAGATTGAGTTTTTACTATAGGTATAATAGTAAGTAAGAATAGTTTCACATGATGGTTATGATGATGGAGACTTGTGCAATGATTATTCACAACATATACCATCCACATGTAATCTATAATACTGTATGATGCAGAGTTCAGTTAGAGGATGCATTTGTAACATCTTTCTAAGGGGACTGCCATGTACTGTAAATGCTAAAAACTCAATGACCTTGTCTTTGATGTTGGTGCTCGGGTTATTTTTAAATCACTACCCCGGTATTTTAACAAATAATAGAACTTCAACACAAACCTAGGAAGAAAGCCTCTAAACTTTCACCAAAAAGTTTCATCTGAGACTTGCCGGAGCAAACAGAATAAACTGGGAAAGTTAGTACCAGCCCTCGAGGTTGTGTACTAATACAATATGCTGCCTGAGGGATTCAGGGGGATGCTGAATCCATATGAACCCGACTCTTTGACATCACAGCAAAATTCATGCAAACACAAAAGCCTACACACAAACATAGGCAAGCACACACAACCCCCCAAAAAAACTTTCAACCAAACTTTACTTTAACTCAGGCAGTTTACTTACAAGGAGGCAATGTCTATAAGAAGGAAAATGTGAAGGGACAGTAATTTAACAAATGAAGAGGGGCGGATATTGAGCCCAAGGTTTGAGACGTTAGCATAAATCTCAAAATTAGCATGCTGGTGGCATACATCTCCTCTCCTCCATCCACTACGTCTTCATCTTTACTCCCTCTCTTTATGTTGAGAGCTCTTTTTCCCTCAGTGGAAAATACTTTTGGCAGCAAAAAGGTCAGACTTATAAATGGGGAAGATAATTAAGTATTTTGAAGGGTTTCAAGGCTGTGCTTAATATGCTAATGAATGCCATAATATGATGAAAGGGGTTCCAGGAATTGTATAACTAAAGCTTGACCCAGGCCTCTGTTGTAAAGCAAAATCTCTAAGGCGACTTTTTCGTGACGTGTGGGTGAGAGTGTGTGCTGTCACACCTTCAACAATGTTGCCAAGGCTTGTGTTGATGTGTCTGTTACATCAAGCCCTCAGCAACTATCATGGTCTGTCGGTGCTGTACGCGCTGTACGTGAGAGTGTGCATGTTTGTCAAGAGTGTTATCATATTCTCACATCAGTGTGTCATGTGTCTGTCTGTGTAGTATGAGTGTCAAGCTCCCCACAGGCCAAGTGTTATTGTAACCCATGTAACACCATCGATGTGTACGTAAACTTGTGTGTGAGTGATTGTGTAACTGGGTGATTCGCCCGCAACTTTGCTGCCCCCCCACACACACACACACACTCACACACACACACACACACACACACACACAACCTCCCCCACCGACACACGCACACACACATACGCACATAGAAAGACAAAAACAGTTTTGCATGGTACCTGATGCTGCTCATGCTGCCTGCATCCGATCCCAGCTTGCATCTCTCCAGCTGGGTGGCGACAATCTGACGCTCAGCCTCAAGTTCCCTGGTCAAGCGCTCAAACTGGAGCTCCTGAAATGACAAAGAAAGACAACGCGTGTGTTAGACGGAACAAGAAAGGGTGTAGGAGAGAGCTGCTGGGAAGGTACAAAAGTTTGGAACTGATGCTACAGTGCATATTTTTACCAAAGCAAACAAAAACACCTTTCCCATCTGATTGAACATGAGTGGGAGACGAACAGGATATTACAACCTGTAACAACCATAGAGCTTCTATTTCAATGTACTATATTAGAAATAACCTTTTAAAGCCTCTCAACAGCATTGGAACAATAATTCCATGTGGATACTAATTGGGACTGCATTACTCGTCGTAGCAGACGTGAAGCCTTGTCAGCCGCGAGTCATGGAAACAGCTTAGGGCTTGAAGACGACTATTAAAAATAAAGTGTGTCATTAACATAAATGTGATTGACAGGTGAGAAAAGGCATGAGGCAAAGTGACTGGTTGAAAGTGTTCTAAATGTGTGAGCAAAAAAAGCCCGGCTTCAATCGGCTGTGAGGTGGAGGAGGGTTGCCAACTGGAGCAGTTGAAACACTCCTGAAACTAGGTTGCAAACTGTAAATCTGTCAAAAGAAGATATTTGTGGGATTCCTTCATGGAATGTTTTTTTTTATTCCCAGATGAGTTGTTTTCCTTTTGGGTTCAACAAAGAAATGTTCACATTAAAAAAAGTGACACAATCTTAAAATAGAGAATTACAATTGAAAACAAGTGTACTTTTTTTTTTTTTTTACAGGGTAGCCGCTAACAGAACTCATTCTCTGACAAAATTATGACATATTAAGGCTGGATTATCTCATATTACAGTGCAGAATACGTTTTAGATAATAATATTTTTGGCATTTGGTGTAAAAATACTGTAGTGGTCTTAGTGGACTAGATGTCAGGGGGAAGAATAATCCCAACTAAGAATACCAACCACATACTTTAGCATTTTTTTAGAGTAGTAAAGTTCAGTCTCACAATAGTAGCCACTGTTGTACTGTGTGTGTGATAAACACTAAACTTCATGGACATAGTATTCAAATTGGACTTCATGGACACACCAAATGCAGACTTTTATTATTTTAACTCAATGCTTCTGCTGGTCTACACACAGCCTTAAATTATATTATGTGTGGCTACAGTCTGGCAAGTTGCATGTTCCTTTCTGTCAGGTCACACTATACTGCTAACACACTGTTGGGAGCTGCTTGCTGAAGGCTGTATGGATGATTACCCCTAAATGCATCACTCTTAAACCAGTCCTCTTTGTGTATGCATGTGTGTGTGCTGATGCATTAGCTATTTAACTGGCTTACTGAAAGTTCCATATCAGTCATCTAGCTATGAGCCAGACAGCTGAGATTTCAAAATAGTAATCACTGCGTGTACGTAATTTCATGAGTGTGTGTGTGTGTGTGTGTGTGTAGCATTCAAGTTAATCTCAGCCACATGGAAGCAGATCAATAGCGCACTGAACTCCACCCCACAGAAGATGTTGTGTATGTACGACCGAGTGCATGTGCGTGCGACACCCAGAGGGAGAGAGAGACTGTGTGAACGAGACGTGGAGAGAGTGTATGCTGCTTTGATTGGTTTTCTCAAAGCCATTTGAAGCTCTGAATGTGTTGATCCCCAGTCGCTATCTCAAGTCTCCAACCTCAATCCCCTCTCCTCCCCAACACTACATCGCACAATGCAATTCATCTCTCTGCCTCTCTCTCACCCCTTTTCACACACGCTTACAGCAACCACTTACTCATAAATATGCACTCTCTCTCTCTTTCCCTGTCTTCTTCTTGTGCACGCACACACACACACGCACACACACACACACACAGTGCCAAAAGCAAGCCCCCGACACATCCATATGTAGTACTAGCAGTAGTAGTTCATTGATCTCACAGTAGGAAATTCCTTTATCAGTGAGGCCGTTTACTGCTTGCATGCAGAAAGTTTCACATAGAAATTGTTAATAGGTAAAACTTGTGTTGTACACCACTAGCCGGGCACAATCCTTTCTTCCCACACTTTTTCTAATCCTCCATTCACCCAACATCTCCTTCCTTTCCTCCATGTCCTGCTCTACCTCCTGTCAGCAGCTCCTCTCTAGATTGTCCTTGCTCTAATGGCGACAAGATAAACCATGTACAATACATGTGAACAACAAAGTAGCAGGTTCAGCCACCCCTATGATTTGCTAAGCAAAAATGACGCACAGAATTTGAGCAGAGTCTATTAAACCCTCTGGACCCGTAACTCTAAATTACAGCTTTGTTTTACAGCAAGATGTCTTGCTTCAAAGCCCTGCTCTGCTCCCCAAAGCAGACTGCTTTGTCACCTTGTTTGCCACTGCTGCAACCGTTGGAAATCCTCAAGATGTAAAAATGCAAATCCCTGCACCTAAAGTGGCATTATGCTAATTGATGATATATAATGCCTCAACGGTAAAGTATCTTAAATGCCTTCTAAGGTAACATGGTAATTCTCAAATGCCAAAACAGATGGGGAACCTGTGAGGCCAATTCTGTATTGGGGTAAAATATGTTAAATTATGCAAAAACCTTATTCAAATCCTTAGCCTAAAGAAATGGTAATCTGTTGATATGTTACAATAATTGATCCATGGTCTATGGGGATGAACTGCTACTGACAAAGACTTTCAAAAGCACATTCACAAATTGGCCAAGGGATAGGACCAGTATGTCTACTAGATGAGGGAGTTTTCTTACTGACTTGTCCAATTGCATGCAGCTATGCATTCTTATTAGCTGAAAAAAATAATTAGTTTGGGGTTTAATCTAGAAATCTTGATAAAAAGATCATCTGGAGAAATGTTTAGACCCAAGCACTTTGATGTCTGTGATTTGGAAACCTACACCTCTCTCTTTGTATCGTGTATGTACCACTGCACTTAACTGTGTTGCAAACAGCAATAACTCAGATAAAAACAGTTGCTGTAACCATACCAGAACAGTCAGCAACTTTTTTGTGTAAAGTTTTTAAGAAGAATTTATATTGTTGAATTACATATTTAGCCAAACATACATCTGTCAGCTCAATAACATCTGACTCAGTAAAAGGCCTACTCACTCGCCAGTCTAAAAAGAATCATGGCGCACGTTGAATTCAACCTGACAAGAACATAAAAACTACAGATGGAAAGTAAATTATTATGTACCTCTAACAATATTGTGAGTAAGCTGGGTGTTTCCTGCAACAGAATCAGTCCTTGTTCTAAGGTACTAACTTAATGTATATCTAGCTAGAATTAAAGTGTAACTCCGGCCAAAATGCAACCTTGGATCTTTTTGTAAATGTACACGAGTCAAACATTTGTTTAAAGCATAATTAGGAAGGAAGAGTCACTTTAAAGATTTAAAGATAATTTTTCATTCAAATAACCTTTTGAATGGGAGAGCTAGGGGCGCTACTATGATAGCATCAAAATCACTATTTTTAAAACATTAAGAGGTAACAACACAACATGAAAGTTGCTCAAAGTATCACCAGGGGCTTTACACATGAACTCAAACATTGAGAATATTGTTTGTGTACACAGAGGTTACTAAAAAGAAAGGTTTTAACAAGTCACTAAGTCTAGCAAGTCAAAAATAGTCGAGGGAGGAGAGTGGGAAGCTCCTCAAGCTTAGTTCCATATAAATGCACGGATAATTTCTCGTTTTGTTGTTGGTGAAAAACAATATTGACCTTGCAGTTGAAAAAGGAGCCTCATATAAGAATGACATTTCCTCCTTTGGAGACCGTTCAGTCGCATTCAGAGATCGATTCTTTTTGACTGACAAGATGGTGGCGCCCTTAAAAACCAACAGCTAATTGAGTTGTTCAAAACCTTTCTTTTTAGTAAACTCTGTGTACACAAAGTTCATCTGTAGAGCGCCTGGTGATACTTTGAGCAAAGTTTCATGCTGTGTCAAGCCTTCTTAGTGTTTTAAGGACAGTGATTTTGATGCTATTATAGAAGTGCCCCTAGGACTTTATTAAGGGCATTTGACAAAAAAACGATAATACAGTTAATCTTAAAAGTAACACTTTCATCCTAATTATGCTTTGACTCGGGTACATTCACGAAGAGACCCTAGGTTGCATTTTGGTGAGACTTACGATTTTAAAAAAGGAGCATATACAGGGAGATGAACCAGCTATGTTAGAATAAACTTAAAGACTGAGAGAGGCGTGAATTATGGTAAATACAAAACACCGTAAGACAGAAAGGTGATTACAAAGGTGTCATATCATGCTGTCTGCGGCACAAAGCTGCAAATCGACTGTACTTGAACATCTGTGAGCACACATCTGAATGCACTTAGAGAAGTACATTTGGAGACAAGCAGTCATTTCATTGTTTTGCTATACATTTATGGAAGAAAACCTAGCTGTATTTCTGCCAAAGGCTATTTAATTTCTTTTAATCTCCACCACACTTTAAAATGTTTCCTGAATGTCATCTCACCAAGAACAGTGCAACAGTTGCTGATGTTGGATCACCATATACAATTAATGCCATCTCATCAACATTCAAATAAAAGGAGAGGATCTGTCATACCAGCTATTTGGATCGTTCTGCATGTGCATTTTAGGAAAACCTTGCTGTTCTGCTGATCCCATAAGTTGTAACCTTATTGCTAAACAAATTGTTGTGTGTGTAGTAGCATGTTTTACCTTAATATGTGCATAAACCACAGTTCAATAGATTAAAAACTGATGAGTTGGGAGTTTTAGTGGGTGCTCCTTATGCTTTGTCTGTGGGATTCTATGGAAATGCCGATGCTGTACGATTCTACTATGCCGTGCATATGTTATCTGCTTGTGTTACAGCATCCCTCAGAGACACCTGTGCAATTCACAGTCAGCGACAGCTGTCTCTATGGCAACTGTAGAACCACATCCACACCTACCCCATTATTAATTAGCTCCTAACTCCTCCCACACACAGTCCCTGCCCTTTCACATTCCTGCACTGCTCTCCCAGAGCTTTCTGCATATGTTTTTTTAGTCTTTCTCCAACAAAAACGACCAACACATGCAGGGAAGGTACTAGTCTCATTAAGTTTGTTAATGAGCAATATTTATTTGAATGTCACCCCAACATTTATTTTATTAGGCAATTACAAACAGCTGCATTTGGATTTAAACTGCAGATAAATGGGAGGAAAAAAAGACAATAGAAAGAGGCATTGGCTTGCTAAGTCAATCCCACATAAATATACTGTACTGTTTAAGGTAAATATATACTATGGAATTTTACTAGTTATGCAAACATGCAAATATGCAAATATGTGCACACACAACACATGGGTGATGTCTGACCTCCCTATGGCGGAAAGAAAAGGAATTCCTAAAATGGAGCCATTGAGCATCACATTATCCAATAATAAAGCCTCTCAAGCCAACTTTCTCTAGAGTAAAAATGAAAAAAAAACTACAGAGAATACATATAACATAGTAAAATAAAAATACTGTTTATGTTTGTGTATCCCAAGTTAATTGGGTAGCACTTAAATTAGTGTTAACAGAAAGACAGGAAATAATGGAGACAGTTTTTGAGGAAAGCAAGACCAGGAAGACAGCCTGCACCCAGCTTTACAATGTGTAATCTTTACATGTTTTCTATGGATAATGTTTGCATGAGTTTTCCAAATGCAATAAACCAAAACAGGCTACATTTTACAAGGTCCAGGCAATAAATATGGGAGTGGGCTAACATAGTGGGACAAAATGCAGGATAACATAGCAGTGGCCCATGTATCAGAGCTTTAAATAGGATAAATGGCAACCGTAGTTCTTTCTCCATTTAAGCTAAATTTCCCCACTTGCCACCATAAAGACGCTGTGTGCTGTCTGTGCGTGATTGTCTGTGTGTGTCTAGAGATAAGGCCCAATCATTATAAAGTGGCCTATGGGCAGCTATTAACAGTGCTGTTTTTGGATAGGAGACAAAAGGCTATCAAAAAGAGCTATGACCTTCTAGTTGAGGAGTAACTCTCGCTCATTCTTTTATTCTTCCTCTCCCTTTCCCCAATCAGCAAAGACGAATGAAAACAAGTGAAATGAGATGAGTGGGGAAGAGGAGTGTGGATGGGAGCTTGTAGAAAGGTCACTCTTCTCTCCTCCATTCCTCCTATGCTTATTAAAATTCCCCACAGCACTCACTCCCCCATTCCTCCTGTCCAAACCTACAGCTGTGGCTCATGTAGCCCACAGTAGGTATGGCTTAAATTTAGCTGGGATTCATTTCTGCCCCTCTCCCTCCCACTGCTGCTTGTATTGTCACTTTAATGAGTGAGTAAGTGTGTTTGTGTGTGTGTGC
>NC_048428.1:9468221-9508822 GCF_013103735.1 Etheostoma cragini | reverse complement strand
GCAAGAACTGGAGGATAGGAAAAAGAGTAGAGGGACAAAGCAAGGAAGAAACACAGACAGAGGAGACTGAGATGTCTCTGTTGATGAAAGTCACATGAGGTGATAGCCAAGGGAGAGACACCTGATCCACTCCCTCTGCTTGTGTGCACAAGAAAGAGAGAAGAAAAAAGAAAGAGAAGAAAGGAAAACAGACTACCAGAATGGCCTGATCATGTTAACAACCTTTGTTCTCAAACCATGTGGGTATTTGATGTCTGAGACTAAACACTAGGCCCTACTATGACCTGACCCAGGGCATGTGTGCTTCTGTTTTTGTGCTTCTATCATGTAAGAACACACATCCTGTCAGTGACTCCAGAGTGAGGGCTATTTTGAAGTCACTTGGACACTTTGCATCACGGATAATTCCAGTTTATTTATTTTTATTTCACCTTTAGTGTCTTTAAGAACTAGTTTGTATTTACAATGGCGGGAAGGAGGGCTAGAAAATGAATACAGTAGAAATGCATACAGTTTAGAATGTCATAAAACACAATTTGAAATACTACACAGACCACAGTAAACACTTATAACATGGATACAAGGGTGATTAGGAGAGGGAGAAACCATTTAAATATTTAGCTGTAAAAATGATTAAGCAGAAAAGACACAGTATACTGTATATCCGTGAACAAGGATGATGGCGATGACGGTTTTGAAGGATGAACTGGAAATTAGTTTGTCCAGTTTGAGAATCTTTTGAAGAGCATTCCAAGTCGCAAGCGGGAGCAGATTGAAAAGATGCGATACCAGAAGTAGAGTTGGTTTTGGGAATGCTTAATTGAAGATGAGGTGAAGTGAGGACCGGGTTTGTATTGCAACTTGGATCGTTTTTCATTGGTCTGCCAATTGGTTCTACTGGTCATAAGAACACACTGCACTCACTGCAGTAGCTCAGTCTGTAGGGAGCCGAGTTGGGAACCGGAGGATCACTGGTTCAAGTCCCCGTATGGACCAAAAAGTACGGAGAATGGAGAGATGCCACTTCACCTCCTGGGCACTGCCAGGTGCTCTTGAGCAAGGCACCATGCCCCCCAACCACTCAGGGTGCTGTTTGGGCTGGCAGCCCACTCACTCTGACATCTCTCCATTAGTGCATGTATAGCTCCCGAGCATGTGTGTGTGTAGTTCAGGACTGTGTGTGATAACTAACAAAGTGTGGCCACCGAGTGTAAATTGTAATTTCCCCATTGGGGATCAATAAACAGATTAAAAAATTTAAATTAAAAGAATTGCTGAGATCAGGGAATACTGCAACATCGTTAAAACAAAGTCCACAAGAACCTTGCAATATAATCAAACAAGTTGTAGCACATGTTGGAAATAGTTTGGCCAATTATTCACCACTTCATTTGGGTAACTGAAAATGTAATGTTGTTAATAATACATACAAAACTACAGCAAATATGGTATTTCAACCAGGAGGACAGTCCAAACGAGTCACAGGTTGTTACAGGCTGAACAGTTTGGGTGGTCATTTTAAAGTTTACTTTTGTTTTATCTTCCAAATAGGAAAAGGAGAACTTAGTTGTCATACACAGATATTTGCATTTAAAATAAGCGTGATTTTAGATTATTGTATGTAGGCGGGGTTATTATTGGAATATACTGAAAAAATGTACTAAAGACAGAAGAACAAGACTGTGTGTGTGTGTGTGTGTGTGTGTGTGTGTGTGTGTGTATGCCTGCACTGACTGTATCGCAATTCATGTGTGTGTGCATCGGTGTGTACGCAGGTGCTCTACCCATCTGGCAAATGGTGACACTAGACAAAGAGAATTACTCAGCTCGGTCTGGCTTCATTCTGCATCGCCTTTGCTCATCAACACATATCTTTTTTTCATAACACATGATTGATTTTTGTTGTACACCAGGGATACCAGATACTGCTAGCATCGTGCTGCTAGCATCATGATTTGACAGAATAACGTCTTAATACCTAAACCACAGTTGTTACAATGATGCTTTGTGAATAACACCTTTGTTTTTTGGTTAAATACTACCAAATGAAGTAAGTGACTTTCACCAGAAACTGTCACATTGTATCATAGGTGGACATAAGGGCTTTTGTAAATGTGGCAATACTAACAGCAATGAAAAGCAAATAAACTCCATGATTTACCATTGTATTCCTGTCATTTTCTGAGTGGACTTCATTGGCAATGAGAGAAATTGTCTCACAAAGACAGGCAAAGGTAGGGCAAGATTGGTGTTAAGACAGAAGCACTGAAACTGCTCAAATGGCAATAATATAGTAATACTGGATGGAATGGATAAAGCAACATTACCCATGTGCGAGTGGGAAACTGGCAACAACACAAAGAAGAAAAGTGCATTTTAACTTCCGAGCTAAAACACATTCTCTTTAGACACTTCTGTTGTAGTGTGTTGTCGATACAGTGCTTTGGGGTCTGGCTTCTCTGGAGCAGGGAGTCAATGATGTCTACAAATACTGACTTAGCTCATGTCATACAGGAAATCCCTGTCACGTCTATTTTGGGGCATGTTTTTGCTTTAGTGAATCAGGGGGTTGTTTTAAAAAACTGTCTCAGAGAACACATTTGGCTTTACATAGAAAATATACAAATATATATAAAAAGATCCTTGCTCACATTCAAGGATGGGTGAGTCTCCTTTTTATAACTGATGCTCATTTAAATTCTGTCTGGTGTGGACAGCTTTGGAGCCAATAAATACCATCTGAATTTTGTGACTCATTAAACTGGCAGTGTGTTCTACTAAGGAGGCACCAGACAGGAAGTTTTGGCAAACATTTGTTTCAGCCACTATGTACTGTATCTGTAAGTAATTTATGACATACGCCCTACGGGTATTTTTTGTAATTGAATTAATCTATTCTGCATCAAATTACCTATACACTGTCTATGTGTTTTGAATGGGTTGAATCAAGAGTTTAGGTTCAACAAATATGACATAATTTTTAAGCTATTAAAGTGTTGTAAAATGGTGATGTCATTCACTCTTAAAAGGAGAATGTGTAAGCTTTGCTCAAAGAGATGTAGAAAAACCTCCTGACCACCTTGCATGTTCTGCTCCGAGTTTGGAGTATTTTTAGTTCTACTTAAACTTTCAGTGCAAGTCCTAGGAGGGATTCTGAGTTTTCTGATAAATATGAGCCCAGGATTAAAACATCTCTGGTCTATGAGAAGAAGAACTTAGGAAAACAGCTTCAAAGACGAACAAATCAAAGAGCCACATCACTAAACAGTTAAAAATAAGCTATTCATGAGGCTGGGTCCAGATTTAGGGTTTGTTACTTGATGAAAAAACACGGAAAATAAATACCATGTTTTCATAAACCAAACCTCCTAACCATGGACATTTTACCAAAGAATCGCTAGTGACAACCTAGAAGAAGCAGGTTTATCTGTTTGGATTTTAGATTCTAATGATCCTTTAAAAAACTGCACAGACCTGAGACGTATGCCTGCCAACAGATGGGCCATAACAGTTTTATATGCATTATAAATATTCAACACACAAACACAGCACTACTCTGACTGATCTCTCCCTCGTTAAATTATTTAAGGGCTCAGTAGGCAAAGTGAAATCATCTCTCTCTTAGTCTCTAATTTTGATATCTCCCTAACTCCGTCACTCTGTGCCTGAAACACACGCATGCATGCATGCACGCACACACGCATGCATGCATGCACGCACGCACACACCTGTCTGTGCTTATTATGGCCATAGCATAGCTTTGGTTTGTCAGAGACTAGAACAAAATAAAAGGGAATACTGAAATAGAAAAGAAGATGGCAAAGTTTGTAGATTAAAGGAAAAAGTTATTATTTAGTCACGCTTTAGCCATATTCAAAAATATCAATGCACATTTCAGTTTTGCATTCCATACATGTCAAATCAAGGCATGTTGAGAGGTTGACATCACATGCGTGTCTCCTATTTTTATACAGGCCTGTACACACACACGTACGCACACACACACAAAACACACACACACACACACACACACACAATTTCTTAAGTATATGTCAGGTTTAATGCACATTTGCAAAACATAGACAAAAGTGTCATATTTGCTGACCTTGCAAGACTGTTTCACTTGCAACATAAAATATTGTTTTTATTCTCTAATCTGAGTGCAACCATTGTTCTCTTAAAGGTCTGGTCCCTGTCTCGTGCCGTTTTGAAAAAGGCCATTGTCACATCTCTGTTGGAGCAGAAATGTATTTATAATTGGCAGACCTGGAAAAACAAAAATCGCCTTAGAAGCAGTCTTTGTTAATGGAATTTGGTTAAGCCCGTTTCACCCAGCTCCTGACTGCCTGTGTGTGTCCATTGGTGCATGTTTGATTGAATGTTTGGGAACCTGTTGCTGAACATCTACAGTGATTAACTGTCAGAAACAGATTTAGTTTTCTCTTCTCTCTCTCTGACTCCTGTGTAAAAGTTTTACTGTATTTAACTTGTGATGAATTGTCTAATTAGTGCATTATACACAGAAGGTCACTTAGTACACTGTTCCCTTGGTAAACACTCATTCTTTTCTCTCCAACCCATGCTCTATGTTTAATAGCCAATCCAAAAAACAACAACAACACAGAGGCAAGCAGACATGAACATAATATTCAACTCCCTTAATAAAACTATGTACATTCACTTGCATTTGGCATGCACAACTACACACTCATGCAACACTGCACAGCGATGTAACAAAGCGGAAAACATTTGGTCTCTGGAGTGCTAAAGTACGTATAACTAAATAACTAAATAGAGTCTCAGTTTACAGAGAAGCTGGTTTCTATAACTGTACTTACCTGCCATCAACAAAACTATCCCCACTATGGAGCTTCCTTTCTGCTGGTGTCAGGATTGATGGTGTGGTGATAATGCATTGATTTTTAACTAAATAAATAAAGAAACTGCTTTGTTCACTTTCGGTGACATTTATTAAGACCACATTTCTTGTTAGGTTGAATAAATGTCACCACTGAGAGAATCACAAAACATATTTTATGTATTTTTTTCCCATTGATTAGAATCACTATTTGACAGCCTGATGTACTGTGGGTGAAACTGTCAGGATCTTCTTTCCCAGCTCATGGCAGAAAAAGACAATCAAAAGTCTGTACCTGGAACTTGTGGTCTTATAATGAATGCAAAACTAGTTTCTCTGTCTCACCAAAGACACAGTATGCTCTGATGAGGTCTTACAATGAAAGCTCAACCAGTGAATGTGGCAGCTGCATTGATTTAAGTATGCAGGTGTTCTTCCTCGATGAGAGTTTGTTTTAGATTAAAGATTTGGCCGTGTAAGAAGATCTCTCATCATATTAGAAACAAACTTTGAAAAACTACTTTTCGAACACTACTTGATCATAGCTTTATATATTAAAGCTGTAAAACCCAAATCTATGAATAATGGTCTTTGTTTTAAACAAGATAGTGTCCAATTAGTCCACCGTGTCTTCAGCAATCCTGTCTTCACCTTGGTAGATCAGCTGTACATCAGTGTCAATAAAATGAATGTGTAAGCCTATACTGTATTTAGCAAAAAGTTATATAAATGACCATTAATTACATAAAGATCTTTATTTCACATGTGGGCAAAAGAAACAAGATGTTGATGGACATGAACCAAGGTCAATACAGTACAGTCGGAGGCAAAATCTAGTATTACATTATTTCAAAAGGTTCTCAGTTTAAATATCTAGACTGTTTTAGAAACTGTATCAAAGACTATCACTTTTAGATTGTTTAATGCAGGCGTAGGTAGAGCTAACACCAAGCACCTGTGTGTGTGTGTGTGTGTGTGTGTGTGTGTGTGTGTGTGTGTGTGTGTGTGTGTGTGTGTGTGTGTACGTGCGCATGTGTGCTGGCTCCATGACAGTGTAGAAGACAGCATGATTGGGTTCACACTCAGAGAGTCTGCTATGGGTTTGGCCACAGACAAAATGTCACTTGGAAAATGTCACTGCTTAAATGCCATTGCAATTTCTTTTCCTTGCGTGTGCGTGTGTAAGCACGTGTCTACAAGCTATCTACAAACTTGCTCAGTTAGCAGCATCACTTCGTCTGGCAACATAGCAATGTACTAATGGTTAAGCGTTTTCCAAACTGACTGATGGATCTGCAGTGCTGTGTAGATTGGCAGAAACACACAACATCTGGCTTCAATTGACATCTTGTTGAGCTCATGTGCTGCACATTCTGGCATACATTTTAAATAAATACCCAGAAAAACTTCTTAATTTGTTGTCCAATTTTCTGTGAATGTTTTGATATGAGAAGTGTAGCACATGCTCTTTGGAACATTTTGAGTTGGAAAACAGCCCATTCGAGTGACTCTAAGTATGTAATTATACAAAATTAAGTATTTTAGGGCAATAATGGATACATATTGCATTTGATATTCAAGAGACACAATTTATTTACTCAGCCAGGGGTGGTGGTGTCCTAAAGATTAGAGAAATGGCTTGTGACCAGAAGGCTGCAATTTTGAATTTTTTTTACACCAGCTGGGAACTTCTGGGCAAGTAAAGTGAATGTGTAAACACTCTGCCTTCTTTCAACACTTACTGGCAGTGTGCCCTTGAGCAGGGCTCTCTCTCTCTCTCTCTATTGGCTCCAGTGGAGCAGCTGAGTGATATAAAGTATAGCAAAAGACTGGCTGCACTGGGCAGCTGCCAGGTGAGACTGTGTGCAAGTGCATGAATATGAAGTAGGGCGATGCTGAAAAAGAGCAAGCATGCTCAGCAAAATACTCCCATGAACAAACTGATTTGAAAAAAAACAAACACACACACACACTTATTCACCCAGTAACTGTCTTCTCTGCATTCTTTGTCAGCTCTTTTCCCCCCATGTCCTCTATCTCCACCACATGATGTGACAGGGGACTCTAGAGAGGCCTCAAAGGTCATCCATCCACTGGCAATCACAAACACTTGTTTTGATAGATTAGCCTGTGCAAGCGCATGCAAACCCTTGCACGGATCCGGACTGACATATGCAGACACAGACACAAGTGCTTGCTCCAACACAGGTACTGTATGTAAGCACATAAACATGGTTTTAAAAAAGGTAGGAGAGCCAAAATTCATCCAAAATGATTAATGTAACAAGGTGTTCACTCTAAATCTGAACAAAGTCAAAGTAAACAAGTACTACATAGTACATGCCTGCTGACGGGCAACTTTCCAGACAAGTGCAGCTACAGCCAATAAGCTTGAAGGCTTTCACATTTACTTCGCTCTTGTATAAAAGACAGGAGTTGACCAAGTTGTTATTTAATGCATTTGAAGAGAGCAAAAGAGATGAAAAAGAGAAAAGGGGTAGTTGTAGTCACTGACACTCACTCTCACACACTCACTCTCACACACACACACACACACACACACACACATATACACACAGTGTAAGTGCAAGCGCCATCACTGGAAGAGTGAGTCTATCCTTTGCCACCGTTGTCGCAGTTGAAAAGGAGAGAAAGGGGAGCAGGTTGCTGGCTACTACTGAAGCGTGGATAGAGGCATCAAGTTCATGTGTGTCTATGTCTTTGTTTTCCCATGTGTGAGACAGCATGTGTCCGGGTGGGTTCCTGGCTAAATTGTGTGTCTGCAATTGAAATGTATTTTCCTCACTGCATTGTACAGTGGGTATGAACATGTGGCTGTGCATGCATCTGTATGGGCATGAGTGCAGTGTGTGTGTGTGTGTGTGTGTGTGTGTGTGTGTGTGTGTTTGCAGGCAGATGTCAGCATTTGAGCATGTGTGACTGGGTGTATGGCAGATACAGTATTTAGGTCCCTAAGCGTAAACCAGAGCGACAAGCATGACAATGATTAAATTGCACACAGGCCCTTCGGCACAGACTCCTGTTGATGGGCAAAGGGCTTAACAAGCTTCTCAGCCAGCTCTTTGGAGCTTTGTTGGAGTTCATTCACACCGTTAAAATAAAGCATTCTCAATTCCTACAAAGCAAAGGTGTGTGGTCCATTTAATGTGAAGTGAAAAGACACAGACACAATGAAACACAGAGAGTACTAACTTGTGTGTGTGTGTGTGAGTGAGAAAGAGAGCGAGAGAGCTTGCAGTAAACTGGCCTCTTTGGTAAAATAATTCTTCATACTTCTTCTGGTAAACCCTCATTGCTTCCTCCTCCCCTCCTTACTCCATGTGAAGATAACGGCAAGTGATCGTCGTAGTAAAATGTCAAGTGCTCCTTTTCATTTTAAACGTAGCGGCCATGTGAGGAGCAGACGTTTCTCTGTTGACAAAAATGTCACTTATATCAAGCTTTAATCCTCAGTAGGCTCCATATTACCGGTCATCTCATTGCAAGGACTATGTCGGGGAGTCTTTTCACATGATCTTGGCTTTTGTTATTTTAGCTTGAGCTACACTTTAAATGAAACATTTAACATTAGATTAAGGCCTGAATTTAACTGCATTTAAATCTGTTTTAAAAGATATAATAACATACTGTAAAAAAATCATTCAGTAATTTACTTATTTTGACAAGCTCTCTATTTCTGAGAAAAAAGCAACTGTGATCACATCATGTATTTTTTTAAAAGGTGCGTCCGGAGGCAATAGAATTTCAACCACTATCTTTCTTCTTCTACTAGTGCATGTGTTACTGAATTAAATACACTATATGAGTTACCCAAAATAACATATTTAATTTGAACCGCACAGTGATTCCCTGGCATAGTTACAATATCCGTTCTACCGTGAAATGTCTGAGTTTTATACAAAAAAAAAGAAGCTGAATAGTGAATCAGATTAACTGCTTGTTTTCATTTCAATTGGAAGCTATGATGATTCACTGCTATGAGCGGCATTATTTTTCTGCAGGGACACAGCACTGAACAGACAGCCATTTGCCACCATGTGAGAAGGCTCTCATAAATCTGGAACAGGCTGCCACTGCCCTCATCTCTAAATCAAACAAATTAAATATATCAAGAGATTTATTGTTGCTTTTAAACCAACCCAGATGAGCTTACCAGCAAGCGGTGACGGACGTGTTTGGGGCCTTTAGATACCCTGAGGAGGTTGTGGGTGTGAGAATAGGATGCTACTGTCTGACTGCTACTTTTGATAATGATACTGTAATCTCTGTAGAAAAGGCTTGATAATGGATTATATTCACAGTAGGTGTTTAGACACAATATACTATATATCAATTACAAATCCCCCTGTAGACACACAAACAATTTAAAATAACAATTATCTTATTAATTACTAAAAAGATTAAATAACTTAAAAAATATTAACACTGCAATTCTGGGTATCCAAGCTATAAGAACTATGAGGGACAAGATTTTGAAAACCCAGTAATGTTTACTAATGCACCAAAAATCATTGTACATTGCATCTACATTGCAGATTTCAGCCACAATGCCGCTACATAGCACCTGCTGCCAGTAAGTGTACGTCCCCTGCAGAGGTGCACTCAGTTAGCTACCACTACACACAGTTATGTGGCAAATGTTTGTAAGCATGTCAGTGCCTGTATGCATCAAGTACCAAGTGCACAAAGTACTTCAATTATCTCACTAGATCTGAGGAGCAGTTTGTAGTCCTTATTAAATTTTTAGTCATTGATGTTGTTGTCATGTAAACCATGATTTGAAGTAACTAACATGACTCAGTGCATCAATGTTACTCATGCTGTATACTTCACTAAATCTCTTACTAACATAACTCTGCACAAAAGGTTGTGTCTGACAACTGTACTGTTCTCTGCATCATAATTTGTTTTCTTTGATTGTAAAGGAATTCCACAGCAGATTGTTTTCCTGAAGAGCTTAGATGGATCATATCCTACAGTCCTGTGTCACATTCGCTGTCCATGGTGCTGATCCTGCTTCTGCCAGGCTGCACCAATGTAGGAAAGCAGCCTTTTACAGCGTGTAATGTCATGTCTGGGCACTACTTGAGTATTTGATTTTCATCTTGGGAGTCTCTAAGTTTGTAGCACTCTCGCAAATTTAAACTGAATTTAATTTACCACCTGACAGACCAAAAGTTAGGAATTTTTTAAAATACTTAATCCGTAAACCATATTCGATTTGAGCCTAATTCATAGGGGCTCTGTGGCCCTTTGCAAGGCAGCGGGGCCCGGCAGGTGTATAAGTACATATAATAATAATGCTAATATAAGTCCCTTAACCCTCCTGTTGTCTTTGGGTCAAATTTGACCCCTTTCTAAAAAGTTTCTGTTTCTTTTTATTATTATATTTATTATATATTTTCCCAGAAAGTTACGTGGATGGTTCCCAACAACACTCCTCACAAGTTAAATAGATAATCAGTTCACTACTTTTATTGAATATGTGTGTATTTCGTAAATTGTATTTGGAGAATAAACAGTTGGTAAAATATATTTTTTTTAAAGTGTAAAAAAGAGAGAACGTTGTCAAATAAGGAAAAAAAAATTAAGAAAAGTGATGAAAAAAAGAAAAAAGGTTTAAAAATGTAAAAGGATCAGGAAAAAGTCAACAAACTTTGAAACAGTGACACAATTACTGGGGGAAAGACATGAAAGGGTAAAAAAAAGATGACCATGATCTTGATAAAAGGTTTTTCATTTTAAATTTCGGGAAGACAACACAAGGGTTAAGACTCTACAGCTGATCCAGAATGCTGCAGTGCGTTTTCTGACTAGAACTAAGAAAAGAGATCATATTTCTCCTGTATTCTCTCTGCATAGGCTTCCTGTAAAATCCAGGATTGAATTTAAAAACCTTCTCCGGACCTACATTGCTCTAAATGATCAAGCACCATCTTATCTTGATTCAGAGTTACTTGTAGTTCCTAGTGTCTCTAAAAGTGAAAGGGAGGCAGAGCCTACAGCTATCAGACTCCTCTCCTCTGGAACCAACTCCTGGTCTGGGTTCGGGAGGCAGACACCATCACCACAGTTAGGAGCAAACGTAAAACTCTCCTCTTTGATAAAGCTTATAGTTACGGAGTGATGAGTTGCAGAGTTCTCGTCATAGTCATCAGATTCTACTACCACATAATCAATAATATAATAAAATTAGAGAAAGGCAGGGCAGCACACCCCAACTAGGCTCCTCTCCTCTGAGTCCTTATGTTCTTTTTCTGGATCAGGGAGGCTCCAAAATCATGGTTGCAGTTGTCGCCGTTGGTACTGCTAGACGTCCCTCAATGCCCTGTTACATCCTGCTACGCTCTGCGTTGCCCTGTTACATCCTGCTACGATCAGCGTTGCCCTGTTACATCCTGCTACGCTCTGCGTTGCCCTGTTACATCCTGCTACGCTCTGCGTTGCAGGGCCCTGCTATGCCATGAACTACTACAAACTACTGTTTCAGTCGCTGTTCCATTATGTTTTACTGTGACTACTACTGCCACACATGACATATGACATGACTTCTCAGGGGTGCTCTAACAAGTAAGACCACAGTGTAAACTGCTTTAACCTAAACTGTTGCATGATTTTGCCCAAGACATATTGAATGCTGAGTGGTATGCAAAAGAAAAATCTCCCATTTGTAAACACTATGATCAAGATAGATCACGGACTACACATGGCCACGCTCAGATGAGCACAAATACAAAACGTAGAACCACAAGGAAAGCCTTCTGCTCAAACATTCATATAAAGACAAGTCTACATAAACAACAAAGGGTAACACTTAGGTACTTGAAGGTAGCTACATAAGAGTGACATGACACTGTTATGACACAGTCAAGACACATGAACCCTAAACCTTAACTTGTCATGACAAAACAGAATGACACTAAAATAATGTTATGTCACACACATTTATGAGTTGTTTATAATATTTATGATACGTTCATGACAGCGTCATGTCACTCTTATATATAGACATTCAAGTAAAGTGTAACCCAAAAAAGCAGTGGTCAGAGGAACACAAAAACAAGAGCATATCCGCAAGGATTACATTCCTATGCTCTCTCTATGGTCCATATATACCTTTCAATTATCCTTTTTTTGTCAAAGGTACGAGGTACTCTCTTCACCACTTTCCTGTCTTTAGCGCTGCTATCAAATAAAGGCCCCAAAAATAAATAAATCATCTTTAAAAAGAAAACGTATAAGGTACAATTCTAGTGAAATGTTATTCTATCAGCTCCTTCCACTTGTGCAGGATTCATCATAAAGCAGAATGTGGCTGCCAGATCAGCACACAGCAAAAGGTTAGTTGAACTGCACCATCACCCTAGGTTCTAGCCAGGTCTCGGCTAAAGCACAACACACTTCCAGACATCCTGCTGAAATCCGATCCGAGCCAGCTGCCCAATGCCTGCACACTTGCTATCAAGATGCCCAGCAGAGAAGGGATCAAAGCCATAGGCCGCAACTGACAGCCGACTTCACTTCTGCGTTTACTCTGATGTTTACATTTGAAAAACTCCATTGGCCAGGCTAGCAGAGTTATCAGGAGACTGGTGAGTTGATTTCACTTTACTGATGATAGTTTTGCTGGCTTGAGCTCATTTTCCTCAGTATGTCCTCTAATCTTTACGTTTGAAATCTTGCGTAAGCTGGCTAGCTAGCCCAGGCTAGCGGAGTCGGCATGAGGTTAGCAGGTTAGCAGGCAGTAGGCAGGTGACTGAATGAGCAACTCATAGCCACATGCCATCACCATCCAGTGTTAGCCAAATAAAGCACAACTAATATTTGTAAAGTACACAATTCAGCATACATTTTGAAGGGCTCATGGAGAGGCCACTGGAAATGTCTCTGCCTTCTACAAACCACTACTGTAACATATATAAATGCATCTAAAAATCTACAAAGACAGTTACATCTTTCTATATTCTACATTTGTTGACTAGGTCTCTAACCTTTGAGTGGATTGTCTGATTTGTGGGTTGTGTACACAAACAGAGATGTAATCTCTGAAGGCAAACAGAGCTGGCGACTACTCTACTAATTGGCAGAAGAGAGGCTGTCACTGAGTGAAAGACGAACACTGTGGACATGTCATCTCATTAGAAAGAGAAACAGCAAGAGAGAGAGAGAGGGCTGTTGACAAAAAGAGAGAGAAGGAAAGAGTGGGGGAAAGGAGGGTGAGTTAAGCTAAAATATAAACTTGGAAAATCTGCATGCAAATTAACGGCACACAAACAATCCCAACTGCGTAAACACATGCACATATATGCATAGAAGTCCTGCATATTAATATATATCATTGGCCTATAAATTACTGAGTTCATTTGCATGTTTGAGTCAATCAAAGTGTGAAACTACAGCAACCAATATTGGCATGTGTTCTTTTCCTCCTGTTCACAATAGCACTTTTTATCTTTAAGCTTTGTCTTTAATTTGCTTTTATAATAAAAAAAGATTTTAACCTGACAATCCTCTGACGCAGGGAAAAACACATTTGTATTTGTGTAATAAATATGATTCAAATTTTGTGGAGACAAAAAAAAAAATTTGATAACCACCAGATTACCAGTGTACGAATGTGATGGATAAAAGGATATACATCAGATTACATTTTATATTGCTAGTTTTAGGCAGTATCTGTGGAAAATACTTTGTGTGCTCCAATATCTCTCATGAATTGTAGCCGTGAGGCCACACAGGGGTCAAACTAGGCAGTGGATCCCATACTGTCAGGTATGTCAGGGATTCATCAAATGGATTCAGTTGATATATGCAGAACCAAAGGCATCAGTGTTGACTAATGGGGTAGTTTCATCTTTTTTCAATATATCAACAGGCGCAAAACAAGGAGAGTCTCTCTCTCCACTATTATTTATTTTATGTCTTGAGCCACTTGCAATGGCAATCAGATCATACACAATCATACGGGGGGTAAGAGCGGGAGCATAAAGTGTTTCTTTATGCAGACGACATCCTTTGGCTGTCAGTGGATCCCGTCTCCTCAGCTCTCCAGGTCTTGGAAATTATGGAACCTTCTCTTAAATATCAGGTTTCAAGATTAATTGGTAAAGCTCTGAAGCAATGGCAGTCTAGAACCTGTCTACCAACAATAAATAATGCACGTCAATTTAAGTGGATAGATTCAGGCATGCAGTATCTTTGTCTTACTCTAGCGATCAATAATATGGTACATGCTAATTTTTTTTCCGCCATTGCTCCAGCTCATAAAGGCTAACCTGGATAAGTGGAAACTGATTAACCTTAGTTTATGGGAAAAAGTAAAATGAAAGTTGCTCCACAAGTGAATTACATATCCATGAAGGTGCCATTAATTGTCCCAGAATCTTTTAGCAGTACAATAACTTAATTAGAGACTTACTGTGGAATGGCAAGAAGTCAAGTATAAAGCTTGAAAGGTTATATACAACCAGAAACAAGGGAGGGTTGGCTTTGCCTAAAAGCTATCCAGAATAGCTTTTGAGGTATTTAAAATTGCTAAGCACTGGTGTGGTGAGAGTTCATCTCTGAGTTAGTTGGATATCATCAATAAAACTATAGACGATTGGTTAGCCACAACATTGCCAGAGTCTCCCCAGCTGTGTCTTGAAGATAGGTGCATTTTGCCACCAGAGATTTCTAAAGCAGAGTCTACTCTGACACTAGCTGGGATTATCACTTTAGTACAAATCAATCTTAGACACTGGAAAAGTAAAGCCTAGTGTACAGACTGGCCGATGTTAATGACAAACACGGCATTCTTTGAAGATCTTATTGCATGACTGAATGATGGTAGGGGTGAATTCTACCTGGTCTGCTCTCATTTCTTGCATTTTATCTAATTTGAACTGACTAGTGCCCCTTAATTAATAATATTATCAAGCTTAATTCAATCTTAGCCAACATCCACCCCATCTTATTTTTTTCTCTCCCTATTTTACTTATTATTATATTATTAATATGTATGTGTTGTAATTGTGAATTCTTGTTGTTTTTCTGTCTTTCTTGCCAAGATTACATTATGTGCAGTATGTCTTTAGTGTTGTTACATGTTAAATGTGGTGTGTATCTCACATGGAAAAACAATTAAAACTTTGATTATTAAAAGAGTAAAAGTTACAGGGAAAATCTAAGAAATACATAATTATTTGATTTAATAGATTGTAGGGACGGGTTTGGGAGGGCAGAGGAAAGGGTTTTGTTTTGTGTGAATTGTAAAATCTTCTAAAAAAATAACACAATGTTATAGATAAAAAGGTTTGAAATTATTTTTACACACGGGTCTCGGGACCCGATACACGTGTGAACATGTTTGGTCGGGAGGCCAACTTTGCTCCATTACCAGGTTGAGTGAGTGAGTGGTATATTTGCCCATATACAACGTGTGTGTATGTGTGTGTGTGTGTGTGTGTGTGTGTGTGTGTGTGTGTGTGTGTTATTGTGTCGGAGAAGGAGAGAGGAGGTTGTTAACTGTCGATTTTTTCTCTCCTCTCAGCAATGCATCATTAGGTAGAAACATAGCTCCCAGCCCCCCTCTGAGCGAGATGAACGCTACTAGGGACTGATGGGAGGACGGAAAGAAGATGACAGGGAAAGAATGATAGAAAAAGAGGAGAGTAGAGAGGAGGAATAGCTACAGTGGATGACAACAGGGGGCTATGTACACAGATGAGACGTGAGATAAGCAAAATAAAAAGGAGATATATAGTATATAGCAAGAGAGTCAGAAGAAGAGAATTAGGGAGTGAAGAAATGCAACAAAAAGAAAGAAAAATAGATTGATTCATGAACTTAATTTCTGATTTAAATCTTTTATCTTTTTTTACTTAGTTGAATAAACTGAATAGAAAGACAGAGCACGTGTTTTTGTGTGTATGTCTGAGTGTATTGCTGTGATAAGGACATTTCATAATCTGAGCTACGATGTTTAAAAAATAAAACCCTGTTCTTAACTTTACTACCACCCTTTTCCGATTTCCTAACAGAAAATCTGTCATCAGTGCTTTGTTCTCAAATTCCTATCAGTCAGAACACTACACACACTCTAAACCTGTGTGTATGCCTATATATTCTTTGTGTTTACGTATGTGTGTAGTGTAGTGTCCTTGTAATGCTGTCACCCACTGAGAGAGTTGTTCATGGTGGAGGTTACCCACAGTGCAATGCTCTGTCAGTAATCATGGGGGGGTTGATGACTCACTGTCGTCTCTTTGATGCACAGCCTCACACTGCTTTTGTCTTTCTATTAGTCTGAAGTATAGTGATGGATAAACAAGGAGAGAGAATAGAAGAGTTACCGGGAGATGAGGGGATTTGAGAGATGCAGAGGAGAGGAATAGATGGGGATGGAGGAGGGAGAGAGAGAGAGAGAGAGAGAGAGAGAGAGAGAGAGAGAGAGAGAGAGAGAGAGAGAGAGAGAGAGAGAGAGGGAGAGAGGGAGAGAGGGGTGAAGGACGGACTATAAAGAATGTCTGCTTTAGATGCAGTTTGTCCCTTAGATTTGTCATCTGACACCATCCCTCACACTCAGCACTTTTAGCGGAGAGGGACTGCTGAGTGCTACCCCTTAGAGAGGTGGGAAGAGCATAAACACTCTCACACAGACACACTTAGATACACACACTCGCACAAATGCACAGTTAGCACCTAATGTTGAAGAAAGTTTCAAGTTAGGCTGATAAAAACATACGAAACTGTTACTGCATCATTGTACAAAACCAGATTTTTCTCTTTCAAAATCCTGTAAGTAGCAACCCGTTAATTAAGTTCAATTAAATAAAGACCAGAAACATAATGTCTTCACCCCCACTGTGACTAACCTCTTGTGGGGAAGGTAAACCGCAAAACCACTTCATGTACTCTGGTTCTTTAAGCAGTCTCGTTGCAATTTAGTTTGTATAAACAGTTCTGACTGTGAGAAGAAGAAATATAATTTTGTAATCCACTCGAAAATAGCCTGCATGTTGTTTTGTTTTGCTGCACACCATATTAGTCCAATAGGTGGCAGTGGTAGAGCTGCATAGAGGGGAAACTACTACCCTGATTCTTAGAACGAAAACGAAAACTGTGAAGGTAGCAGAACGATATCGAACTGAAGCTATATATTTGGATTTACCACACTGAGTAAAACATTAAAAATAACATTTACGAGCTAGTTTACAAGGGCTTTCCCACAAAACCTACTTCTAAGGAAAGAATAGCAGAGCAAAAGGTCAAAATGATGACGAGTACTTTACTTACTTGTATTCTTTTTTTCCAGTGAGTGTTTAACACGTGTTTGACATTTGTTTTACTAGCAGACATAGCTTAATAGATGTGTTAACTGAGTAAAGCATGGGAAGTTCTCTATTTTTCTATTCCGCAGTTAATTCTGTTGTTTAATGCATTGTGTGAAAATGTATTAATGATATACAGTATGTACTGCATAAGTTAAACATAAACAATTAGTCAAATGATTTGAAGGGCTATTCCATGTTATTTTGTATTTAGAAAAGTGATATGCTAGTGCTTGAGTTGAATGTATTTAGTAAATGCATTCCATTGACTCCCATTCATTTTCTGCCACTTTGACAGCGAATAACTCTACATCTGAAGCATTTGAAAACTTAAATTGTCCATTGTTCATTTCTAAAGAAACTTGGTATTGTATAAAAGGTTCTATAACCTTAAAAATCATGTTATGACTCTGTAGTAGAAGTTTTTGTAAAAATAGGCTAACAATTGCGTCATAACCAAGCGACTTGCTGTTGCATGCTGGACATATCACCGTATTGTCAGAAGAAGCTCGCAGACCGTTTCGAGTTACATTAGCTGTTTAGGTTTATTTACTAATGTTAACTGGCATTTCAGTAAGCAATAATTAGCCTGTGCATGTTTTATCTCCTTACATATACCTACACTCTCAGTCTCTGCAAGATTTGGAATGACTGAGATTTCTCTGGGTAGAGCTATGAGTAGACTTACAACTTTCAGACTTGCTCATGTCATGGCTACGTTGGCAAGCTGAGTTGGACGCTGCGCAGAAACGCTCAGCTATCACCAGAAAAGTGCTTCTAATATCCTTCACTGGTCTCTGTCCAGAGCAACGGAATCTGTTGGTCCATTTCTTTAATTGTCTATGGTTCCATTGGACAACTTCACCATGGGACACGTGGGGCAGAGGAGCAGAGGGCGTGAATGATCATCTTGCCTGCAACACCGACTACTTCTACTCACCATTTCTTTATTGCATCGTACAGATAAGCGCAAGATCTCACCACGCTAGGGTGTTATTTCATTAGAGCTCTGATGTCATTCCTATTTTCAGTTTTTTCTCAATTCACATGGAAAATATTTGAAACTAAGAGAAATACTGATTTTCACAACTAAAAGGCCATTAGGAAAGAAAAGAGAAACAATGTCCTACTGTTGATTGATGTTTAATAAATGACGGCTATATGTTATAAGTAAACTATTTTTATTTCTCTCTCTTTTGAAAAGTTCCTTAGAAAAGGCAGCACTTCGCTCTACATTGTAATAAGTGCCCCTTACAATTTCATAAATCCTCTTTAAATTAAAACATAAAGGAGTGGATATTGACGGAATGGAGTTAATCCTGCTGTGACTAGGGAAAGGAGTGGGCTTTGGAAGAAATACATAATATTTGCAGAACTAAGACTAAGTCCACTGTACACACAGTAGACTCAAGGCATACAGTTCCTTACCGTATACTTATATGTGCATGTATGCATATGCAGGCAGAGACAAATCCACATTCAGATGTACTTCGGACATTAGTACAGTAAAGAAATAAAGCAGAATACTGCATAAACAGACACGTATATATATAAATAGACAGATGCACACACTCACACATGCACAGTGAGCACTGAAAGTATAAGGATCTCTTAGGTGATTTTTTTCACTTTACTCTTCTTCTTAATCTTCTTTTTAGAATGTCATTTCCTAGAGCTCTATAAATGCAGTATAACATTCACAAGCCAATAAATGACCTTCCAGCATATTGCGGCTCCATGGATAAAAAAATAATAAAGAAAACAAAAGGCAATGCAATAAATCAGTTTTACTCTGAGTGGATGGTTGAGTCTGGTGCTCAGTGCTGGGTTATTGCTTTGCAAACCCATGCAGCTGCTATATGGAATGGGTGGAGATATTTGGAGTGAGGTCGTTGATAGGTTTATTGATAAGTCACTGTGAGTTGTGGGTGTGTACACAGTACATAGCTTGAAAGGGGCTGTAAGATGACTCCGCTTAATTGTGCATTTGTACGTACTACGCACCAATTTTGTGGTCATGTTGGAACTGAGTTAAATAGAATTCATACTGAAGTTGTATGATTCATAGTGATGCTTTTAAAGAATCGTATAATGCATGATGACATGAATACACCATATAGGAAAGTACAATGTGTGCCAAGGCAACTGTACATTTGCTGCAGACCCGCACCCTGGACAACCACCATGTTACTGATTTAAAATATTGCTGTTCATGCTGCACTGGGGGAAAATATCTCCATGTCCTTCTCCTAATGGTTAGATTTATGCTTAGTCCTCTACAGCCTGGATATTCTCCTCTCTGGACATCATACACTTTATATTGTATAACAACTGAAAAGCAAAGAAAACACCACATTGTTTTTTGAGTGCACAATTCCACAAAGACTCGTGCCTACTATCTTAAATGGGTACTGTGGTCTGTTCTTTCTTATGATCTTTGGTCTTATTTTTTTGATAATTTCTGAAGGTGGTCCCAGAGAAACTCAATCCTCAAGTCAGAGCAAAGACAAGACCAAAGGACGTTGAATACATTACTAGATCCGAAAAAACATTACACTATTTAACATAGTTTTTCCGGTGAAGCTGACCAATCATCAACTTATATTGCCTCATTTAAATGCAGCAGAACATTAGAACGTGGACGATATTGATCTCGTTTATCACCCATATATTGACATAAAGCATTCCAAATATGCACAAATGAGCATACAATGCCCCTTCTTTACATTAATGCACATTTCAGGAGACATTGCTGTATACTTTCTGCTTTTTGTCTACAACTTATTTTAGAAGACAGCTGTGCTACAGCTATAGCAACTTGACATATAAAAATGTGTTTATATTGCTGTTGTCTGGCAGAACTGTAAATGGGAGAAAAGCCATAGCATCCACCTCAATGAAAGCAGGTTTATGAGGAGCCACAACATGTACCAAACACTACAAAACTGGGACTAGTATGTGGATATCTTTACCTCTGCTGGCTATGGAGGAAGAGAGAGGTCTAAAAATGATTGTAAAATGTCATTTATATCTGAATTGCATTTAAATTAATATAATCAGGGGGGCTTCATTCAGTATCAAAGCAGTGTGATGAAACTATGTTAATTGATTACACATCCTAACCCATATGCCCTAACCATAACCCAGCCAATAGTATGGTGTCAAGGATCAAAGCCACAGTTACCCCATGATAGATTATATTCATATATACTGTATATGTATGAGAAACCTGGTGTAGAGCAAAATGTGGTTAAGGAGTTGGCAAATGTGATAAACCCCAACCCCACCTCCTCCTCTTCCCACTAGGGTCTTGATTTCATGTTAGCTGGTGTTAGGTGCAAAGAGCAGCCTTTTAGGGCATTGGTTATCTAATTGAGAGCTGGATAGAAAGCACTTTGGCTTTTAGCATTTGCTCAACAATGGGAGATATGAGTGAAGACAATAAAGGATGGAGATGCACACGAGTGCAAGCAAGTGAGTGTGTGTGTGTGTGTGTGTGTGTGTGTGTCCGTCCTTCACACTCCCTCGAATTCATCTTAGTTTTGTTCTGCAATCCTTTGACATCCTGTTTGCCTGTTTTTTTATTCTTTACTTTGTCCTAATTCCTGAAATTCCTTACTCGTTTCACTTTTTGACTTCTGTCATCCATCCATTCAACAATCCACCCATCCTTCCAAGCATCCATCTGATATCACCCTGCAAATTCATATCACGCATCATCTGTCAGACTCTATTACCAGTTCTGATTTATATCAAGTTGCCACCTGTTGCCATGGTCTGCACAGAATACCCCGCCACCAGAGTCATCGTGGCACAGGTTGTCTTTATGTTTATTCTACCCAGAAATAGTAGAGTGTCATTAAAATACCTTCATAATGCTGCTTGGTAGTTTGACACACATTTAAAATGTTCCTTGACTTGCAATGTGACAATTATTTGGTGGAATTTCTATTAATATGGTAAATGTAATAAATATAAAAACAATTTTTAATTGCAACCAAAAACATAGCTGTTTTCTGGCTTTGGCTACAGTAGCTTCATATTTTAATTGGTTCCCATCTTTTTCCCTTATTTTCTTTTTCCATCTGTCTCCCATTCTTTGCCTCAGTCAGTCATTCCTTCCAATATTCATCCCTTCCTCCTTCACTCATCATTCACTCTTCTATCTTGTGACTTCAGGTAGTATCTTCTCCCCGGACCTGCTTTCTATTTCTGTCACACGTGTTTCACCTTTCTAAGTCCTGAGCTCCTTCCTCTCATACGTCCTGCTACCTTTCCTTCCATACTTATTTCCTTCCATCCATCCACTGATCCTTTCTTGATCTTCCTCCTTTTGTTTCACACTTCTTTCATCCTTCCACCCAACCTATTTTCTTTGCACTTGTCTTCCTTCAGTAACATCCCTTTGGACTGTTTTCATGTTGTTTCTTCAGGTCTAAGCCACTACTGTTTAGTGAGGCCAATTATAGTATGATAAAATATGTCTGAGTCCAGATGTCGCTTTGCCGCACTAGATGAGCCACAGTCCCTGAATGGTTGTGGAGTTTGGGATTATCCATACGTAAACAATGCGGCTAAGCCTTGTAGACTCTGTGTGTGCATTTGCGTGTGTGCGTGTGGTGCGTGTGTGCATGTGTCAATGTTACAGGCTTTATTAGGATGTAACAGAGAGGGAAATGACATGCCTTCCTCATACACACTAATGTCAGCTAGTTCAACACTAACAAAGACAGAAATACAGTACAAGTCAACAAATCATTCTGGGAGATACATATGTGTCAGCAGGGTAATGTGGGTAGCTGAGTGCATCCATGTGCTCTAGACTAACCCACACAAGCACATGCGTGAGGAAAAAGCTAAGCCCACGCCACTACAGTTTAAACTCCCATCCTCCGGAAATAACTTGCTATGTTGTTGACAAAATGTAGAGTGACACATTGTGCTGTCAGCTGGCTTACCTTTGGCCGACCAGACCCACAGGGCAGACACTCAGTCTGCACCTCCACTCTCCCATCCTTTTCCTGTTTCTTCCTCCTTAGTTCCTCACTCTCTTCTTATCCATTTACAGTACGTAGCCCTGTCATCTCTACTTACATCAGAGCTATGATCACAACATGCTTTCCTCCATCCTTTTCTCAACTTTCTCACAGCCTCCGCCTATAGTCTACTCTATTCTTTTGTTTAAAGATTATTTTTTGGGGGCTTTTTCCCTTTATCACAGTTGACAGGCATGAAAGGGGGAGAGAGAGATGACACACAGCAAAGGGCCGCCGCAGGACTCGGCCAACATGGGGTGAACGCTCTTGCTGGGTGAGCTAGAGGTTGCCCCAGTCTACTCTATTCTTAATTTCTTTGTTTCTTTTTTATCTTTCGCTTCTATTCTCACATAGGCCTTTAGTTACTTCTCTTTGGTTATGTCCCTCTAATTATTTAGACAGCAGTCTCTGTGTCTGTGCAATGATCTGGTTTTAGTAAAAAAAATACTTTATAACCCTATCTGTATTTAGGGCATGCAACAGCACAGCATTCTCGTTTGTGCGTAACAGAACAGAGGCAGAGAGAAAGCAGGGAAGGAAGGTAATATGGATGAGAAGACTAGAGGTAACAGGTATGGGAGTTGAGAAAAGGTGAGGAGAAGTGAAGAGGGGGAAAAGGAGTGCTGACACTGAGCTCAGGTGTTCCAATGCTATTCTAACATTCACACTGGAAAAAGACCTCAGCTCATTTTTGGATCAACAGTATCTTTGTCCAGTTGGTCATGCTACTGACAGGCTTGAACTCTTTTTTGTGCATCTTAGAGGGTCATTTTGGTATTTTTCCACCCTATTTTCCCATGCATTGGTGTGTAAGTGATTCATGTAATAAAAAATCTTTGAAACGGGTCCTTAGTTGTTGCTGCCCCGTTTCCCTTTCTTCCTGAATTGTTTACCAGGTGTAGCCGGAAGCCTAAAACCTTGTTTCAGAGCACTGTCACCGAATAAAAAGTCAAAACGCTCAGACACCCCAAGACTTAATAACCGAGTTGCGTCTGGGTTCACCACATAATTTCTTGATTTAAATCCCAGTAGAAAGTCTTTTGTGTATTGGATCCTGTCGGGATTGACAAATAAACCCTAAGCAATGTTCAGCATGAATGCCTGAAGTAGGAAGAAACATATCTTCATTTTTGGAGTGGTCCAGTACTGAGCAAGAACGCTGTAACCAGCAGCTGTGAACCGGGCTGCAATAATCCTTTAGGGCAACTGCACAATGTCACATTTCTTTCCAATAAAGTGCTGTTTTTGACACTGACAGGCTCATTTAGTTAATCTAAGGGTCTGATACAATTATGGAAAGTATCCCTACAGAGATAGACCTTTTTGTTTAAGAGTAAGAGCCCCAATATCGCCAAATTTCTTCATTTATTCCTTCCTCCATAAAGACAAACCAATGTTTGTTTTTTTATGGAATCTGCTGGGTTCGGCGATAGTAATATCAAGGCTGTTTCATGTTAAACAAAAAGGAACTTTTTAAGAAAAAGGTTGACATCTGTATAGGATCATTTCCATGATATAATAATAATAATAATACATTTTATTTATAATGCCCTTTACATTTCACAGGGAAATCTCAAAGGGCTAGGTGTTGATGTTGTGTATGATGTTGTCAGACACTTGTTGTCAGAATAATATCCTGAGCATGCTGTGACAAAAAAAGCACTTTCAGTGGATGTAAATTGAAGGTGCATAATTACCCTTAAACGTTTCATTGTAGCTTGTTTCGCCGCATGTCTTGCTTAGCATTGGACCAATTTCAAAAATGTAATTCCCATCAGTCACTTAGACACAAAAACATAGGCAAATAGGGTCCAGGTTGAAAAAAAAGAAAAAGAAAGGTACCCTATAATATGTGTGTGTACGTGTGTTTGCATTCATGAGTTCAGGGAATGTGTGTGCCATTGATGGCTCTACTTCCTCAATGTGCCGTAATTGGCTGTTTCAATGAGCAAATGTCAGTGGAAATTCTAGGTTGGAGTTTATTATCATTAACTGATTAGTGACAGACCTCCAATTAAAGCTGTGTCATCAGCAAAGTATGCCATTTGACTAAAAAGCTCTTTTATTTTTCCAGAATTTCCCAAATGCTAAGATAATGTGGAAAAATGTTTAAAATGAAGTCCCACCTGTCTCCTAAAACTATCTGACTTGAGAGCAAGCTGCGTGATAGAACAGCAGTAGTTTTAACAGCCTGTTGCAATATTCAAATGCGGGCAGCACTGACAGCCAATTATCATACTCAGAGCAGCTTGTCCTAACCTGGACCAGTTGTATGCATTGCACAGCTGTGGATGGACACTTGTTGGAACCCACCTACTTAAGGGACTCCTTTAAAAGAAAGGAAACATTTCTGAATTATGCATCTCTTTCAATCTAAACACTAACAATGTCTCTCTTATTCCCATTTGTCCTAATGTGATTGTGTTATGCAGGTGTCTCTCTCGCTCTCTACACCCCCCATTTTAATTCACTTGACTCATTTCACTCAAATGTAGTTGTACTGCGACTGGCTTTAACACGATGCATGTCGAGCTCTTTTGGCTAAGCCCAGCCAATGATGTGTGGTGGCCCATTTCTGCCTATTGGATTAAGTCTATTTGGGTTATTGGAAGATTATTAAACAGCCCATTGTACTGTAAGAACAGAATTTGGTCTTTATCCATGAAAAGCCAGTAGACACTCTCTAACAACAAAGCAACAAGTAGCACCTGGAAGAAGTACAGTACTTGAATTTTGTTAGATAGATATTTCACTATTTGGTTATTGTTAATGGAAACAAAAGTATCACCACAGTACACGGTCACACCTTTTTTAAAGTGTGTTGGCTTGAACCAAAGCAGCAGAGGTTATTGTTTCCGATCCGTGACCCTCCTCTTAGCTACTGCGTACTGTATGTGTCACTGTCTCCAGAAAATGACAAGAGATTTTCTTTTCTCTCTCTCTCTATTAGCATCCCGTGACAGTCTAGATTTCTCACTCTTCTGTTCTGTCTTCGTGTTGTCTGCTTCCCTCTGTGGTTTCCAGACCCAAGACTGCTGGCTCCATTGCTAAGCTTTGAGTGATCTGCCGACCGAGTTTTAAATCGTAATGCCACGTTGA
The DNA here is from genome assembly GCF_013103735.1 of Etheostoma cragini. Taxonomy (NCBI): domain Eukaryota; kingdom Metazoa; phylum Chordata; class Actinopteri; order Perciformes; family Percidae; genus Etheostoma; species Etheostoma cragini. Next base: position 9,483,497 of record NC_048428.1, on the reverse strand, counting down.
CAGATCCAGTCCCCAGCCATCCATCCAAGAGGGCCAAAGCAAGCTGGTGCAGGGTGAATGCCTCACCTTTCAGAGGCAGATAACAGATGCACACAGACCCCTGATCAGGAGCTCCAAAAGGTGAGGGAATAAATCTCCCCTGACAGAAAGGTTGTGTTAGCCTTTACACCCTATATGCAAAGTTGGTCTGTGCCAGGCCACCTGAGGGAGGGAGTGGAAAGCAACAGATGAAGGTAAAATGAGAAGAATGTGGTAGGCAGAGAGAGCAGAAAAAGCCAAAAAGAGAAGAAGAGAGAAAGAGAATGACAAATGATAACAAAGCAAACCAAAAAAAGATAACAGACAGATAAAAGGAGAATGAGAAGAAAGAAGTGTGTGGGCAAAAAAAAAGAGACTATAACAAATGAGAAAGAGACAGCAGTGAGGAGCGTTAGGAATGCAGAGTCTGATAAGGTCATGGAAGCAAGTACAAAAGTTTCAGAAACTCATTCTGCAGCGTGGGGCACAAAAAATCAAATAAGCAGAAGAATAGAAATGAGGTTAAGCTAAGGGGTGAAAAGCAACAAAACTGTCAGATAACTGACACGTTACTGGCAGCCAAGTCGAGCAGACTTGTGCCACAGAGTCATCAGACAGATGGAGAGCAACGAGGGCAGGGACAAGAGAGAGGGAGACAGACAAGGGAGAGAAAGCTAAAAGTTAGAGAGGTTTTAAAATGTCAAAGACGGGGAAGGGAGGATGATGATACAAAATAAAAGCCAAGAAGAGAAAGATGGGGGAATGGAGATGGAAAAGAGGACCAATAAATGACCGAAGGGGAAACAGAATACAGAACAACATGGGATGGAGTCTGGGGAGCGGGGAAGACAGGGAGAAATAGTCAAGAGAAGGTAAAACAAAAGAGTAAGGAATGAGAGATGAGAAGAGGGGTAAGAATCAGTTATGCCCAAGAAAAGGGAAGGAGATAGAAAATGAAGTGAGAGACAATTTTTAGAACATCTCTACTGACATTTACATTTAGGCCAGGCTGGGTAAAGCTGCTACCACGGGCATACCCCACTGACAATATGACATTTCCACCCCAAAGGTGCTAGGAGACGAGTGGAAAATATAGCAAATGAGGTTTCACCCCCTGCGACCACTTAAAATATTCAAGAATCAGTCCAGAAACAGAGTTCAAAGGAAATTCCTGTATGATGAGACAGCTTGTCAAAACTCAGTTATTCGCCCACAGAAAAGAGCAGTAGGGGATTTAACTGCACCTTTGGAAAATGTCCATCCTAGAATTTCTTTTAATTGTGTTCATCAATACATAAGAATCTTCACTAAATAATTTGAATAAATGTATCAGCATATTTGGTGTCACCGGTATGAAAATTGTTGAAACAAATGAAACTGAATTACATTTCTTCTGAAAAAAAGTCTTCAAGAAGTTAATGGAAAAATGATATCAAATTACATTAATCAAATGTTATTCACCGACCCGCCTCTGGGCTACTGGCAATGATGGATTTAAGCACAAAGTAATGATGGGCACATTTTGCAGAGACAATTTCTATGGCAACCACAAATTACTTCACCGTAAACAACAACAGCAACGACAGTGACGAACGCAAGCAAGCTCATTAGAGATGGTTAGATGCACATCTCCAACTGCTGCAAAGCACCATGGGTAAGGGGGGAAGGGAGGTGATGGGGTATGATGCATTTGCAACACCAAAACCTCATTTATTCCATACAGACGGAGTGCAATGAGAGAATGAAACACAGGAATGAATGATGGGTGGAGGTGCAATGGAGCAATAAGGGAATAAAGGAAAAAAGTGTGAAAAAAACAACAGGAAACACAGAGAGAAAGGGAGAGAGAAAGAGAGATGGAGTGATCTGCCTTATTTCAGAGACAACTCCAATGACAGAGCCATTCTTCATTAGCCAGTCTCTTTACAGTGTATATGTCAACCCCGGCGGCCAGACAACTGCAGAGGAGTGTGATCATAATTTATCTATTTAGAATGGGGGAAGAAGGCTACAGGGCCGTGTAAAGCGGTTAGCCAAGCTTTCCTGCTGTGCTGTGCAGTGCAGTGACATATTACACTGAATGTGACTATGGGGATAACTGAAGTAAAAAAATATACGTCCAAGAACAGCATATGGAGATGTAATGTTGCATATAGTAGGCACAAAGCCATACATCTTATGCTGGGGACATAATGCCATATAATAAGCCAGGAATATGGGCATGTGTATGACTAATAAAAACAACACTGTGTGTGTGTGTGTGTGTGTGTGTGTGTGTGTGTGTATATATATATCACTTCTGCAGTACATACAACTTCCTTCAACTGTGTCTGCCTTTTTTAAATTACCAAAAATTATACACGGCATGAATACAGCGGATAGCTTAGATTAAAAGTAAGGATGGGTGTTAGGATGTTACAAGTAGTGATTCTCAATTTCTCTCAAAATTTGAAAATGTTATCAGCTTTTTTAAACATTTCATGGTGTTAAAAAATGTAGCTCTTAAATTTAAAAGTTTTGTTGTAAAATGTTAGAAATAAAGTATATTCAATAACCATTTTTTTTAAATGTGATTGATGATTAACAGGCAGGATAATACATTCCCTCAAGTTTGTCCTCAGTAAATTCAGTCAGTTCAAAGCCAGCCCAGTAGTCGACAAAAGGTTTGGAAAAAAAGGGTTTGAAGGGGGAAAACAAATGAGTAACACTCTACGCTTCTTCCTCCATTATCATAGAAGTGCCCTTAAGCACCTGACCCCCATCTACCTTAGCAGACCTGCTCAGTGTCCAATAGTAGACGTCTGTTTGTACTGGAGAGCTCCCAGGTGTGACTTGTGTCCCATATGACAGGAAGGACTCTGGGTCCATCATGTAAAAGCCAGGTCAAACTACTGCCTCCTTTCCAAAAGAGATGGTGTATACTCAACTCTTATACTCACAGATATCAGAAATAACGTTATATTCAGGCAACTGTTGCCAAAGTCAAACATTTCAGAGTTCATTTAACAATGTTCCCCTTAAATAGCCAAAAGTCTAAATATCACTGGGTAAGCAGGATGAAATTAATGACACCCCATTTTACAATATGGCTTATGATAATTAAAGATGATGGATGACGTATGGTGTACAACGTTAAAGGTAACTATATCTATACAACTTCCATTTCCCTGAAATGCCCTGTGATTCACAACGTCCAGTTTGTTAAGAACAGCGGCATCTATGCCGGCCTGCCATGATTTACACCCTGCAGTGGCTTTTTGATTGGTCTAAATTAAGTAATATGTTTCCCGGTTTCTGCAAACATCTGACTGCAAATGCCTGGAAAATATGACAAAGTTCCATGATATTTCCCAGCTCTACAAGTTGGGGATTGACTGCACAATTGATTATAGGATACATCCAACTGCAAAGAAGGCTTTTGAAGGATCCAGCACCTGAAAAATGAAGCACTGTTTAAAAGAGCACGCACAATCACCAAGCATTCCCTGGATGAATAAGGATAGAAAATGCCAGTGAACTGATAAAAACCTGGCCATTTTCTAAACTCTTTGCCTCCACAGCTCTTTAATTGCTCTTTCCATCACAAGAGTAATCTTTCCATTTTCAGATCGATAGGGACTCAGAGAGAATGAAAGGCCTATTTCCTCTCAAATATGGATAAAGCTTAACCACATGGGACCATCTCATGTTTTCTAATCACGCCAGCCAGACTACAGGACCATAAGAAGTGGCACCAACTGTAAAGAACAAGCCTTTGAATTGTAGTACACAGACTAAAGTTAAAAGTGTTCCAGTGTGCTAAAAAAAGAAGAGCCATAGTTGTTTAAGGGATATAAATAACATTGTATCATTAGCACAGTGCAATTTTAAAAGGCAGAGTGGGTGTGAACAGAGTGAGAAGCTTTAGTGAAGTAGTAAGCCACACAAACTGGTGGAAACAATGAAGCTTGAAGAGTGAAAGCAGTGTGGAGCCTGTATAGGAAAAGTACCCTCCAAACACCCACTCAACAGCATCTGCTGTGTCTGTGGTGGTTTTCTGTAATGGGAAGAGGACGATGGAGCGTTTGAAGGACTTAGTAACAATGTTTCTCCACTTCCATCCAGCAAGAACATCTCCCCTGGTGTCTGACCGAAACGCTTAGCTTTGGCTGTAAACAAAGGGCGCTGACTGACACTTTCAATTAATCAATGTTTTTCTCACACATCACCATACAGTTTTCCCAGCCTTGCTCATAGTCACAGGGTGCTAGCTCACTCCAACATTACCATAGCGCATGGATGTACCCCTTTAGACATGCTGGGCCCTTGACAGCACCTTACAGCATACACATGCAGGGTAATAACAAAAGATGAATTCATAGTGACGCACCGAAACTGATTTTAAGTCACTCTACATCAGCTGAGGATAGGTTTTACAGAATCATCCTGGAAAAGTCTTGTTTGTTGCCTCACACTGGCATCTATCCTACAGATAATTTCCAGAAATTCCAGGATAAGCCTGACATCTGGCGTGTGGCTTACATGATGTTGGCTCTGTGGGTTGCCGTTGTCAAATCTCTTTGCTACGGGAAACAACAACAGCCTTCAAGCTGGCAAGCCACACACTAAAAATTGCACGTTTTGAAGAAGATTTTGATTGTTTAAAAAGGCAGGCCTGCTTAGTTATTTCTCTGCATGATCGTAAAGATTTACAACGAATATGTTTACGGCATTTACTATCTAACAGGGACGTTCTGGGACCCATTGGCGGACATGTCTGTGGACACAATACACTGAAAAGCAAATTGCGTTTAACCATGTATCCAGCTAATTTAAAGTTGTAGTCCATAAGATATGGGTTAGGTTGTTTCTAGCGGCAGCTCTGGCGGTAAGATGTATGTGCAGGAATGCCTCTGGGACTCCCAAAGCACTAAGCCGAGCGGCGGCGATCATCTAACCCAGTGATTCCCAAAGTGGGGGTCGGGACCCACAGGGGGGTAGTGAGCCAGAGAGAGGGTGTCGCAAGTTGATTTCCAGAAATAAAATAAAAAATTTAAAACGATTAGAAATAGCATATGTTAGCCATGATTAGAGCCACTAGATAAAACTAGTGGCTACATTTAAAATAAAACCAAGCAAATAAATAAAAAGGGAACAGCTCTTTTGATTTGAAAAGAGGGCAAATCATCTGACATCCGAGCTGGAGGATGCGTATTGAACTGTCAAGCGACCGAAACTTGAAGACAGCGTGTAATTCTAAAACGCTGGTTGAGGTTTGGATATCAGTTGAGAGGGAATACCCACAGCTAACCAGGGCGGCTTTGGATATGCTGATGTCGTTTGGCACTAGCTACTTGTGCGAAAGGACTTTCTCGGCACTGATGTACCTTAAAAATAAATACAGATCGCGATTGAATGTTGAGGATGATCTCCGAGTAGCGGTCTCCAACATTAAACAAGACTGGACTTGCTCTGCTCCAAACATATTGCACATCCATCTCATTAGGTGAGGTTAAGTTCAAATTAAAGTAATGAGTAAATTACTGTAGAATAATGTTATGGCTGTTGTGTTAATTTGTGTTGTTAATATCCTCGTGATTGGATATGCCAATAGTGCGTGCACGGTTGCGCGCAATGTTTATATACGTTTATAGCCGGGGGGATTGCAAGTCACTTGCACCGTTACTTTGGGGGTCGTGGGCTGAAAGTTTTGGGTACCGCCGATCTAACCAACATGACACAAACACCCTACTAGCCACTGCTTCAGAATGTGAAATAACCTTAGGCAGCACACAGCGCTTTCCCCTTATTCGCCTCACCCAGAGAAGAAAGGGCCAAAACGTCCCCTCCGGCCAGAGTGGGGAGTCACATTGCTAACATTATTAGCTTCTTCTTCTTCTTTTTAACTTCTGAACCAACCAGACCATCAGCATGTGCAGGAAACAAAACCCGATGATGAAAACCGGATGAGCAGGTCCGGGATGGCAAGTGACTGTGATCCCCCGAGGCTGTCCGCAGGGTAGAGGAGCTGCCACACCTACTGGCAGCGACGTGACTGCCGCTGCTACGGGCGAAGATGAAAGCCCAGCTGCTCAAAGGCTTTAAGGGTGGTTTCCAGCCTGGCTATAATTTCCTGAATGTTCGTCCTGAAGAGCAACTTTGTAGAGATAAGGTGGTACATTACATGGAGGACAGACCCGAGTATAGCTTCCTTTCTTTGGACTCAAAGTTCCACAGTCCTCTTTCTCTACCTGTTGATCCAACATTGTGAGTCAGCAGAAATTAAATGGAGGTGCCTGGCCCGATTAACATGCTGTTTCTTTCCATCTTTCCTTGTCGGAAGTTCCAAATTTCTGAGTACAATGAAACGCAGGATAATAAGTGACAAGCTCCACCTGGGCAGACGGGGGAGACCAACTGCTGCCGACTGACATATAAAGTGTCACTAACTGCGCTCACACATTTGAATTTAGGGCGGTAAAGTTGCCCGAGACACTCAGTTGTGATACCTGACTAAGCAGCAAATAAAAGCGCTTTGATTAGGGTCAAATGCCTAATCACCGTTGTTTAACTTACTCTTTGGTAGCTAGGAAATGAAAGCATAAATCTCGCCAAAATGCAACCTAGGGTCTTTTTGTGAAGGTACCCGAATCAAACGTTGGTTTAAAAGCATAATTAGGACAGATGTGCAATTTAAAAAAAGTTTTCTATACAATTGTAAGTAGCGCAACAGTGCTGCCATGTACATAAATACACAAATAAACAGCATGATATACAGGACGCACCACTTTTAAGATTGACAGTATTTTCGTTTTGGCCTTTTGAATGGGAGTCCTAGGGGCACTACTATGATTGCATCAAAATCACTATTTTTAAAGCACAACCACTGCAAACAGTGAAGCTTTGCTTGAAGTATCACCAGGGGCTCTACATATGAATTGTGCATTGGGAACATTGTTTGTCTAGACAGAGTTTACTTAAAGAGAGTTTTTAACAACTCACTTTGGCTGTTGGTGTTTCCTGGTTGCTGCCAATCCAAAAAGAGTTTGTGTACACAATCAATGTTCTAAATGCTCCAATTCATTTGTAGAGCCCCTACCAGACAATTAACTACATCAAAATGTTATGGATTACAACTTTAAAGTATTTTGATACTGATTTAAATAGCTCACATTACTTTATTGTGTGAACAGTTCAATATATCATTAGCATTCAGGATGCATATTAGCCATTTGGCTATTGCAATATTAGCATTCAGGATATTGCTAACAAGTTCATCAGCATGCAGGCAAATGCAGGTCTGAGCTAGATTTAAGGCTCAGGTAGTATTAGCATGCAGATGGTAGTGAGACTTAGTGGAGGGGATGGAGGAAGGTGCAGGCTAAGTGATTAGCAGGAAGAGCTCTTACTTCACATGCAGGATGAGTGCTGGGCTCTGTCACAAAATTAAAGGCCAATGAGGGAGAAGAAATAAGTGGAAGGGAGCATTGTGTTCCTTACAGCAGAGCCATGATCACACACGCATAATGGAGGTCTCACAGTCCTTCTCACACTAAATTCATGCAAGTACAAGTACACTGTTCTGTTTTTGTTTCATGCAGATAGAGACATATGGACGCACAGTTTACTTCAATTATGTCAAAAGTATACACAACCACACAGACATCTCAGGGGGTCGCAGGATTTTGGCAGTAACCAGCCTGTTTACGAGTGGCTAATCCAAGGTCCCTGTGATTAAAACGGCTGCAAAGCACTCCTGACACTCCATTACCCAGCATGCCCCGGGTGAGGCAGGATTGTACATATTGATTTCACGCCTCATTAGCCTTCCTGTCTAACAATGTCATTGTTCTCCCTGGTTCTACAGGATTGTGCATCGTTCAGAAATGACCAGGTATAGGCCTAACTCTGGGAGGGGACGGTGGACACATAACAAATGAACACGTAAATATTGAGTCTGGGCTTGTTGGAGCATTATGGCAGGCTGAAGACTTTTGACCCAGTTTTCACATATTTGTTGTTGCTATTGGCAAACTTAGCTCCCATCAAATGCTAACGTAGGGCATTTCTTTTTCAAAACACAAAGTCAGTACAAAAAATGTTGCATAGCTTTATTTTGCCTTCAGGTTTTAACTGAAGGGATCACACCCTAGTAACGAATTAACAACAACTAAGAGGGCTATGTGTAGAGTGACAGAGAAATAATTTTTCCCTCTGATTGTTTCCACACTATTCTTTTACTCTCTTAACACCTAATTTATAATTTATAAAAACAAAAAAAAGCGTTACCTGTGCCTGGCATAAAATACACTTATGCAAAGCTGAACACTAACAGATTAGGTAGATTCATTTTGAGATCACTAGTTCAAATAAAAAAGTTGATGGGGTTTATTATACATTGGCAGTTTGCTACCACAAACACAATGAAAAAGATGTGTGCCTTGGTGAGGCAGTTGTTACTCTGGTCATATAGTAAGGAATCAATACTGAGTACATTCATTGACTTAGGGGGAGTTCCCACCAGGTGTGCGAGAGCTGTGTCTAAGTGCTAGCTGCTGACAGAGGCAGCAGGCATCCTGCAGCTGGCCATTGCAGAGGTAAAGAGCACGTCCTGCAACTTGCTTTATAAAATAATCAGCACAAACTGCAGATAAGGAAGAACTATTTCTAGAAAGCTGCATACTGCAAGCAAACCCTTACTCTTTGTCAGCTTTGAAAAAAAATGTTTCCACTCTGGTGTTTTTCCCTGAGAAAGTTTTTATTTGGTGAGCTTCCCAGAAGCCTTAGAATGTTTGTATTGGATCATTTACCCCCACCACGGAGTGTACAAACAGCGTCGTACTGTGATTCCACTTTCAATGATTGACCTTCAAACGGTTATTGGCAAGTCTGGTTCGGTAGTTGTCTCAGAGTGCTGGGTGTTGGTTGCCTGCCCTGAAACTCAGCTCTCTCTCTTTTTTTTTTACTCTGTCTCAGGGCCTCTCTTCATCTTTTTCTTTTCTTCTCCTATTTCATGCATTTACCAACCGATGCCATTCTCCCAATCTCTGCATGTTCTACATTTGCCCCCTGTCCTTCCCCCTTTCGCTCATCCTACATCATTTCACTCACCTTCTTTCTCTAATTCACATAGTTTTCATGTTTCATCTCATCACCCTTGCTTATTCTCCCTTTTCCTGCTCCCTCTTCTTGGCCCAAAGCATGGCAGCTGCAGTAGTACGTAGCTTGCCAGCTGCCAGTTATGATGATGGTGACAGTACAGTGGGGGTGCTGGCTGGGTGATGTTGACTAAATGGAACATTGCAGCACCACTGGCAGACACAAACTCGAGCACGCACACAGACACATTCAACTACACACACAACAACGATGCCAAAGAGCACAACAGCCTCCGGGCCAACTAATAATTCTTCCCCAGCCACAGCCACGGTGAGACAGCTGAACATCAACCTTTTCTGCCCCAGTCTCCCACAGATGGTCTCTCTTGTTGAGTAAATGACAAGGGGATACTGCTACCGTGACATACCTCCCACTCAGGCTTGCACAAAAATCGTTACAAAGTCACCTTAGCAATTTTTAGCTTCATCTAAAATGACTCTTACATTAAATTACAAGGCATTTGTGAGTGAATCAGACACACACATATGCGCACACACATACACACACACACACACACACACACACACAACTGACAAATAGATTCAAAGCCCAAAAAGCTTTGAATCAGCACATCCACTCTCTGAATGTGTTGTCAAAGTTCTAAGTGAAATGACCATCTGACCATCTGAAATACCATCTCACAGAGTGCAGATTTCAGAGTTATTGCCACACCAGAAAGAGTATACATTATGCTGTTTAGCAGCGAGAAACCTTTCAATTTCCAATTTATTTTGCATACTTTGAAGGTTTACATGGTCTTCAATGTCCTAGAATTCAGAGTCCACAAAGTGATGAATCCCTTTCAAAACATTGTGATGATTTCACAATTGTTTTCAACTGGAATATGCTTTCTTCTGTTCCAGTTTGTGAAATGTTATAATTCCATTTAAGACAAGGTTTCTCATCAGCTGATGTAATTGGTAGTCAATGGCGTGTGGGAGGATTCCTTTCTTCCCCATCATTCTGACCTTGAGACAGAGTTAATTCATCCGAGCTGCAAAACACAGCTGTCAACCTCAGCAATAGACAGGGTATCGATAAAGGGGAGAGAATAAGAGAGGCAGAGATGGACAGTGAGGCTGAGAACTCTATTCGGACACACACCTACACAAATGTAATGCCAGATTAAGTTGTACACACAGACAACTACACTAATATTACTTTTAAAAGTAACTTTTATCCATGTTGGAGGAAAAGTGTTGAATATATGTACAGTCAATAGTCATAACAGTAGTCAAGCTTAGTGAGAGCGTATTAGCAGAAGTATATAAAAGTTTTCAGCTCACTCTAAAGGCCAATGAAGTGCACTCGAACTTCCGCAGAGAAAAGGAGTCTTGAGAATAAACGGCAGTCGACAGGATAGAATACATTACCCTCTCATCTCTGAACAGGGCCTTGCTACTTTCAAATACCCATACTAAAAGGCTCCGTCAGTTGTGAACCCTTGATAACTGCAGTGGTTTGTGAATACTTTCAGCTCAAGTGCAACAAACTTGCAACTGACAAGGATGACCGTGAATGTATTAGTCATGATCACAATACATATGAAACATTAGTGAACATTCTGAGATGTTTAAGATGAAGGCTGCTGTGCATTATGAATCAAGAATGGGGTTTATATGGAAAATTGAATTTTTTTGTTAAGAAAATCCTAGTCTATATCCACGACCTTCCACTTCTGGGATTTCTCCGTTGCCGCCGGAGATTTCAGCGTATGTAACCGAACTAAGGTCCATCGTTAAAACAAGCCACACACAGTGCACACACACATATTCTCTAGTCATCCCTGAAGATGAGAACATACATCATATTGGCTTCACTTAACCCCTATGCATGCAGATTAGAACACACATGCACACAAACACAAATGCTAAACTATTGTTAAGTGGTATGTGTGTGTGTGTGTGATGTTGTAATTTGCCTGTGAAAGGTCACCCTTAATTTTAAATGCAAAGTGTGACGCTATTTGTATACTGCACATGTTAATGTGGCTCCGTTACCAAAACTTTGCTCTTACCAACTGTCACAATGTCAGCCAATTCCTTGTCCCACAATAACTGAAAAGTGATTGACACATTAACCTAACATGTATTGGGGAATCTTATTTCTGAAAGCAATAATTCCACAGTCCAAGCTGATAGACCCCAATCATTGAAATTCGGTCCTCTTCATCTATATTGACCGCACACAGGTAATATATTTCACAACCAAAAACATCTGTGATAGCTCTCTCCACAAAAACTAACTATTGAATATGTAAAGTTTACAATATCAAAACTATTTAAATGGTGCCTACATGCATTATCACAGTTGGGGGTCTGTCATTTTATTTTAGGATAAGAAGGAAAATACATTGTGAAGAAACACTAAGAAAAGGTAAGGAGTAATAAAACAGTCAGAGCCCCTTTCAGAATTATTAACTAAAAGCCAATAAAAGCAAAAATAATTACGTAGCCAATGTGAAAGACATATCTCATTTCTGTTCATTAAAAAAGACAGCATCCAGACATAAAAAGCTATGGTAATGGCTTAAGTCAAGCCGCCAGCAGGATCTAAGGGAACACAACACACAGGGAGTTTTTAAACACCCTAAAAATATTCTTGCGAAAGAGTTTTTTTCCATGACTGTGCAATAACTTGCCTATTACTGGCTCTATAGAGAGCATAATTGTTTCCCATCCCAAACACTAAATGACCCTGATCTCTCTTGAGAATATAATTTTAAAACAATACATTGGCTAGATGCTAAAATGTGGAGATGAAGAATGCAATTCATCAGTGTTTTTCTCAGGAAAGAATAACAGCCTGGCCTGCTGGTTGTTTAGAACAGCAAATCAACAAGCTTTCATCTAAATTGTTATAGGTGAAATGATTAAATCACAGTATCAGTCAAAGATAAAGCAAAACATAAACAGATTCCGCAAAAAAAGAAGGTTATGTTGCCATTGCTTATTTCAGAAACCGAGCAGGACATTAACTAGAGCTAAATGAAAATATGCAGAAAACTGATAGATTGTAGAACAAATCAGCACTGGTTAAATTGGTCTCTATGGGGCTTTCCTGAGGCAAGACATGATGCAACATGGTGCAAAGCATCTTGAGAAACTCAAATGGCCCCAACTGTAGCACAGATGGCGTTAAACATTAAAATCTAAAAGGGGAGATAGCTTGCTGACATTTATCTGAGAATGTGGAGATTTTGCATAAAGCCGACTTCCTGTTGAGCTTCCCGTCCTGTTTGAGACGTAGATACTGTAAATGCAATCTGACCCTTATGTGCACTTAAAACAGGTAACTCAGACACAAAAATGTACCATAATAGTTAGAAACTCTCCTATCATAGAGGTAGCACTATAAAGCGTCCCGTTAATTTTAGAAAAATGTGTAATGGTAATACAATGATTTGTAAATACTGTATGTGTAATCCTTTTTTGTTTTACTGTAGTCCCCCATTTTTGGTAGATTTATGATTTGATTATACATTGCAATACAGAATATAACCTTGTCAAGTCAAATCTGGGAGGATACTGCAAACCTGTGTGTCTTTCTGGTTAGGGAACCTAAAACATCTAGGAAAAAGAATAGCTGGGGACTTCATGTGAAAAAAGAAATGATGTGTAGTATACAGAGAATTGATCATGCCAAGTTTCAGACCAGGACCGCCCTAGAGGGAGTGTTGTGCCTGCCATAATGAAAGTAACATGAATACAGTTTATCAGCTTCTCAAAGTCATGAATGTAATGAATCAGCAGTGGGTTTTAATAAGGCAGTGGAAGGTAAGACAGCTCGGTCTTGTTGTGTGTTAATGTTAAGTTGTAGAAGGGCTCTTATCAATTGATTGATAAGTACCAGGTGCTGCATAACGATTGTAAGTAAAATGCTTAATCCAGTCACTCATAACTTTGATTTTATGCATGGCGGGGCAGCGTAGTCCTACCTTTTTCATGTCAAAGACAGCATTTGGTTTAATTCTCTGTCACTTATATGTTATGGAGTCTATTTGCAGTTTCTCTGACAGTGATAAATTGACAAATTTTACAGCCACTCCTGCAGCAACATGAAGTGTGACCTGTATGAGTGAAGTTTTTTTTGCAGTCAAATATGTGCACGTAAATATTTTCTGCAAAGATTTAATTAAGTTCCGGGTATCAGTGGTACTGCATCCATGTGTTCTCAATGCACGATTTATTTTCTTCATGGTATAAATAGGTAGCTCAAAAGGTCATATCAGCAACAGTGTGAATATGGACGTGGGAAATCAGACGCTTGTTCAGTTAGTTCCCTCTGGTGATGTATCTTGCGAGTTCAAGATATACAATATAAATAAATATTCAGCAGTAGCAACATGCATTTATCACTTTGATTATACCTAAGATCCATCCTGTTTTACCAATGTGGATTTACTGGCCAATTTACCGGCAAAGACTAAATCAAGTACTGTAAGCCTAGTTTAGAACTTCAGAAACATTTCTTCAGAAACCTTTGAGTGGCATCGCAGACAGTCACTGCCATCATTATCTCACACCTACTGAACACCGCATGGATTCTTTGTCAAACTACTCACCATTCTAACTGAGTCTCATTCTTACAATCATTTAACAATTCCAGTAGATAGAAATCATTTCTCTAACATGAAAATACCACATGTAGTGTTTTAGTTAACCACCAGGAACACACACAGAGACAGATGGTGTCTACTAAATGGAATCTAAGCCATGTGTGTATCCTCGACGGGACCCCACAGTGGAAAGAGGTATGTGTTAGGCATGATGATGTGCCACAACGGGAGTAGGCCCGCTAGGTTACCCCCCCCCCCCCCCCCCCCCCCCCCCCCCCCCCCCCCCCCCCCCCAACACCCACCCACACACACACACACACACTGAGAGGTATATTTAGAGTTGACCTTTTGTCACACACACACATACATCATCTATTAAACAAAGCACGGACTGGGTGGACATAAATGGAAAATGTATTATATTGTAGAATTATATTGAAGATATGCACTTATTAGTTTGTGGAATTGTATTAGTCATAAAACCGCATGGTGTTGGGCAAAGAGACCAGCTGAAAGCAAGTGCATCATATCAATCTTAACATACAAACAAACTCATCTACAAGCCCCTCTGTGGGACCACAATCAGCAGAATGACTAAAAGGGGGTGTAGGAGGAGGGCAGACTGGAAAAGAAATCTTGTGTCTTTCATATAAATATTTCCATTTTGACAACAATTGCAGAATTATCAACATTTATTCTGTTGAGTCTGGTGTAGAGAAATTGTTGTGACATTATGACACACAGTCCTAATGGGACTGCCGATATTTTTGAATGGAGGAATAATAGTATGCTTGCCCCTCTGATTTGTTAAATTCATTATCAATTTCTAATTATTGGTTGTAGAACATTACTAATGTAGTTAGTAATGTTATTATATTTGGTATCAATTTAGTACACCCACCAATCAGTTCCAACGAATCACCTAAAGGTCAAATACCTTGGTCAAGGATACGTCAGCAACAATGTCTTATACACTAGTTTACCCCCTAACAGACATCAAGGTGAGCAGATAGGTTTGTCCTTTTTTGTTCCACATGTTCTCCACATCCAACTACCTACATTTCGAAAAAGAGAAAAGGAGGATAGACTGTCTAGTGCATTTCCTTAAACTGTAGGTAAAAATGCTAGGCTGAAGGACAAGTATAAAAACCCAGACAGCAATAAAGGATCATATACAGTGCAGCTATTCTTTCATGGTGTGGATCAGTAAAACTGCATGGATCTGACTAAATCAGGTATCTTTCAATGATTCCAGCAATGTTAGAACATGGTCACATTTTCTGATTGGGAAAAAAGAAATACATCCCCAGCAGGATTTCCCCACCAACGTGGTGCTATGTAGAGCTGATTAAGCTTATTGTAACACTAAAACCCATGTTGCTCAAAAACCTGGATGCAAAAACATTTAGGTTGCCTTCCGATGACTGAACAAGGAGCTCATTTTGAATTTTCTAAACATTTTTTCCTCAGGGGAGGAGTTTCTAGAGCTGTCGCACTGCAGAAGAAAATAAGGCCTCAACAATGGCTACATGTCTGTGATGTATTACCTTTTGAATAACTTC
>NC_048428.1:9458246-9468126 GCF_013103735.1 Etheostoma cragini | reverse complement strand
TGTGTGTGTGCGTGTGTGTGTGTGTGTTTGTGTTTGTGTTTGTGTGTGGGGGGGCTGCGGGTTCAAATCTGGTCCAAAGCATGAATCTGACTAACCCCTACATGCTTCAGTGACTCAGTAATGGGAGAGTACTGAGAGGTTCTCTGGTAGAAAAAACCCTCAAATGAATGTAATTTGCAAAAGGGAAGAAGAGAAAAAACGCTTAAATTGCCACCAGCACTTGTCCTTCACTCAGTAAGGGTAAATGGAATAGTTTGTGGTATTAAATTAAGGAGAACTTCAGAGTCAACGTAGATAGGCAAAATGACAAATCTAGTGTTTTGCACTTGCTGATGAGCTAAATCCAAATGAAAAAGAATTCCATTACACAAAGGAATAAGTCCAAGGCTAAACACAAATCACCAAATGCAATTAGTGAGAACTAGCCTGGGAATTGGAATGTCTTTTCATTGTGCAAGCAAGGGTCATGCATATGTTTTGGGTGAGGCAGTTTGTTTAATACTTCAATGAAGTATAAATGTAACACAAAGAAGTACACACACACAAATGTGAAGTTTTTCCACAAAATTCCTACTTGACACACAGAACTGTGTTAATCCAACCCAAAAAGCTGATTCCCCTTCATTCTTTACTTTTTTTGTCTCACCTCTTGTTGAGGTCTCTTGTCTCAGTAGCTTCCTATGGAAAACATTAAAGTTATTGTTGTTCTGCACCAAACTCCCTCCATTCTCTCACCAAACCAATCCGCCCACCTCGACTTTAACATTCCATCTGCCATTTCTTCTCTCCCCTCTCTACGTCCTCCATTTCCTTCCGTCTTTCCCATTCCTCCTGCTAACCTGAAACCAGACGGCATCATGGCCCAGCCTGTCCTCCTTTCAACGCTCCCTGTCGAGTGATTGCCTTGATTTTAATGACCTTTTAAATTATGTCTACTTGGCTACAGCTCTCGCCGCGTAATCTCCATCATTTCCATCCATTACACTCTCGTATTCCCTGGGCACCAATCAATCGTTGGATTCTTTTAAACACTTTGAAGCAGTGCAGTGTCTTTTCCCTTGAATAACAGTGACAACCTCCTGACCCACCTCACAGCAAGCTGTTTGAGGGCTATGGGAGGAGAGACGAGGAATGAATAACCAGAAGAAAACAAATGGGCCTTTCTTATCAAAGCTGAACACAATACAGGTTTGGCACGTGTACAACACACATGTACATTGTTGAGATCCTACCTGCTCTTTGACAGAGGCGAGGATGGAGGAGGTGGTCTCTGTCTCAGATCTGTCTCCATTGGAGGCTGGCATCACAGGGGCCACCATGGCCCCCTTCTCCTGCTCCGCAGGCTGCTCTGGCACTGGCATCGCTACTATGAGCAAACACACACAAAGAAGAAACATGATTAACCTGCTTGCAGTTTTAATGAGTACAATATTGCATTTTTTACACCTAAAAGTACAACTGCAAGAAATTGTATGTAGTTTTAAAATTTTAAAAACAGTTTTAAAGCTTAGTTAGCTCAGAAATTGAATTAAATATTGGTCAATCAGACTGTACCAAGTACCTACCATATCATATCATCAAAATACTATATTAGCCTGTTGGTGCTTTTGTTTAAGTTAATTATTGAATATTAATATTAAACACCATCCAGTTTTGTGGTTTAGTTAATGGTCTAATCCGCCATAATATATATACATATATTCCCCTTTGTCTTCAGAGTGTTGGGTCAGTTTTGTCTTTGTTAGTTCAGTTTAGTCTGTTCAGTTTGATTCAGTTCATGTACAGTTAGCATAGCCTGGGTTAAATTATCATACTTACTTAAAATAGAGTGAGTAGACAGATATTTTGACAGTTACTATCAAGGGGAACCGGTCTTTTAAACATGCCATGTCAGTCAGTGTGCCCTATTAACCACCTTGAGTCTTGTTGAAACAAAGGTGCTTGAATGAATTCCAAAGCCTGGATTCTAAATAAATACAGCATTTAGTCGGAAACACACGCACGCAGGCACGCACGCACACACACACACACAAACACACACAAACACACACACACACACACACACACACAGTCACACAGTCACACCTGTGTCCCTGCCAGTATGTCACTTCACAAATATGGTTCCTAGTAGACTCGTTAAAAAGTGATGCCCCACTTATCATGATTTTAATTACTTTATTTACTTTTGAGGATACAGGAAAGTGATGAGTGTCTCGGACTAGTTCATTTCAAAAAGACTATCCCAATTGGTCATTTACATAAAATAAAGCTCATAGGTTTGGGTCATCAACCGGAATCAAACACCACCTCTCCAACTATAACAAATTACCATCAGTCCTGCATGGATAGACCTGTCTTTTCCCTTTGCTGTAATTCATCATTAGGACTGATTATAGATGCCACATTTGTCGCTGCTATTAAGCCATCTAGGAAATGGATCATGTACTTCTGAAAAATTATTGAATTGTTTTAAATTATCAATAACAGCCTCTGTGCCTCTTTCCTGTCTGAGCGAAGAACACAGAGGGAGAGAGAGAGAGATAAAAAGTCAGAGAAATCAGGAAAATTGGTCTGCAAGCTTTAGCAGAACAGACCATGGGGACGGGATTTTGTCAATACAGCAGCTCTGACTTCAGTAGAAGACTAAATAATGAACCGATTGAGTGTGGGATTTGATCATGGAGTCTCTTATTTTACAATTTGCCACTAGTCTCAGCCCTTCACTTTTAATATTTGATGTGGAGATCCAAATCTGTGCAAGCTTTGGTTAGATCCACACATTATGTATGCACAGACTGGTGCGTCTACATGTCTGCAGTGCAAGTCCAGTCATATAGTTTATTTGTGTTTTACAGTTTTACGCAGGGTTTTGGAGGGCGAATATTTACAGTAATGTCATTTAGAGCTAATCACACGTTAAGAAGTGTGCCATAAGCGTCAAACAAGGCTGCTTCCAAAGGCAGAGAGTGATCCTCCAGACAGCCGGCAATTCAAACATCCAGTCAGTTTATCAGCCAGTCAACTTGCAAGCAGACAGACAGCAGGCCAGACAGGGTGGTGTCGGTAAATAAAAGATGCTTGGCGAGATGGCCGGCAGATGGTTATTTTCACTCTCACTGACAAATACCACGACTGTGTCTGGCATCTCCCCTCCTGAGTGGAGATGAGTCACCAGAGTTTGGCTCCTGAGCAACCAGAACCCCAGCAAAGTCCTTATCACACCAGCTGGCTGACTGCCGCATTTCTCTTGAATGAGCCAAATGTGCAAGTCAGTGGGAAGAGGAAAGACTCACCTCACCTTCTTTGTGGATTCCTACAGTTGTTTTCCACAGTTTTTTTGAAATAGGCATAACAGACCTTTCTCATGGCAGGGTAATTACAGGTCTGACTGATAACATTAATGATGGCTTCATTCTATTTAGCAGTGCCAGTAGGCCATGCCAGTGTTCCAGCCTGCATAATAGCAGAGCCCCTGCACTGGCACACCTAAATGAAATACAGCGTTATTAGTTACACCTATTTTTGATCCGTCTCAATGTCTGTACCTGTGTCTGTTGTGTGTTTGTCTTTTTAACACTGAATAAATGTAGAAGACAAACTCATTCAGCCAAGCCGCTATTGTCCCAAGGCTTTCTGAACCGTTACATCCAATATTCAGTAAACTGACAAAAACAAGCCACAAATGCAATTACTTTCAGTGTGCAAAGCAAGGTTTGAGTGATTTTGATAAGGGAATTCATGTAGCTAAAGACTGAAACACCCAAATCACTAAGAGAATAAAAAAAACTGAAACCAAAAGCAGCAGCAATGCAATTTTTTAGCCTCTGCATTCAACAATACACATCATTGTGAACCCTTTATTGTCCAAGAAATCCAGTGATCGTGTATAGAGAAGGCACAGACCCTTTGTGATTAGTGTCCAGACAGGTGCGGTGTTCAGAAAATGGAGGGAAAAAAAGTCTGTTTACTGGCTCTGGCTGCTTCAGAGATAATCCCAGTACAAACATACGCCATCAAATGTCACAATTCTCCACCACACCAATGTTCTTCCTGGGCTATTGTCAGCAGGCACAGCTGAGCTGCTATTAAATAGATGTGTTACGTCCTGCAGGGTACAATGCAACAGGAGCCTCATCCTAGGGTGGGCTTTTGTAGCTCTGGGGACACACTTAATTGCAACGCATTCTGGTGCGGCTTCCCCGTTGAACTGAGGAGGAATGATGGCCTGACATTTTCTTTGGCTTATGTCTCCTGTTTTTGACAGCATTGTAGATGACCCAGCATGTAGCAGTCATTTGGAGAGGAAAGTGTAAACAACTAAAGAAAACCCCCAATAGGAAAATAAATTGCACATCACAGTTTAAAGTTTCACTAGCACTAATTTAGTTTAAAAAGTAGACAAGCAAACAAGCAGTCGAGGAACTACAGTATCTCACACTGAGCTCCACGCTGTTTGGACCACTGAGAAAAGGGAATTAAAATGACCTTTTAGATAAAGACCTTGGAGACGTCAGGCAATCATTCCTCCTCAGTTCAACGGGAAGCTGAACACAACTCAAAAAAACAGAATGTGCTGCTAGGAAATATATTTGTGTTATTTTTAATGATCCAATCAGACGTCGGTATTGGGGGGACTCAGATAGGGATCGGGTCAGAAAAACTAGATCAGTAGCTTGATAATTAAAATATGTCATATGTTGCAACTGAGATTAATAAGGATCCTTAAACTGAACTGCATATTTGTTTTTAAGTTAAATAGAGGGGATAAACCACTCATCTTAATGATTAATTTAAATGCAGTATTATTGGTTGAGGGTATTGGAGTTGAACACATAGATACCAGGGCACTCGACTTTAGGATTAAGGCTTCAATAACATCCATCGCAACACCTAGTGTCAGGTTCAAAATATGGCAGTTTATATTAAATTTGACCATTGGGTCCACTTGGACCCTAAAAAAAAAGTGATTCCGCTTCACACAGAAAAAAACACATGCACCTGCAATCAAACACAGAGGTTACTCACACCTTGAGTCATAGGAGCACAGGCACCTCTGACCAATGCTCACACCATGACCTGACAGGCCTCCACACCTGCCCTCTTCCGGCTGAACACACCTTACATGAACATTGTGCTCACACACACACACACACACACAAGGTGTCCTTTCCCTTTACTCCATGACCCATCAGCTGTCTGACTCTAAGCCTTGGCTAAGCTGCATTGCCCTGCTCTCCCATCCAGCCCATACGTTCTATTGTTGTCCTTTTTTCTTCCTTTTTCCTCTTTTAAGTTTTACATTTTTAAATCTTATTGTCTGGCCAGCAGTTTGCAGTGAGATGTGTGGTGAGCTGTGTCCCCTGGTTGTAGCACACAATTAACAGGTTAATCATTAATATTATTAATATATTGTTTTTTGTTCCTCAATCTTAGAGAATGTATCTCTCAATGTTCTTGTCCTGCCACTAGCATGGTGGTCAGAAAATCCATTGAGGTTTGGAGTTTAGGGCTACATACAGTATCTGTGCATCAGAAGAGTAAGAAATGCACTATATGTGACTGTAAGAAATTCTACATACTTTGTCTCTTTTAGTCAGATATCCTTTTTCATCCCCAGGCCCCGTCCCAAGTATTGCATGATCAGGAAGCCATTGTAGCTCCTCTTAGGATACAATCAAAAGCATGCTTCTCCACTTAACACTGTTGCCACTGTTGAAATATTTACAAGGCTTTAGAATGTAGTCTCGGTTGGAAATGTTTGTATAATGGCTGTATAAAAATAAGAAGGTTCCTTAGGGATGTGAAATAGAGCAGGTGGTGATTAAATCCTCCTGCAGATATACTGTATGATAACACAACATTGGCAGTTATCACAGATAACATTTTGACATGTCACAAAGCACAGGTGTAAGTCAGTCGGTGTCAGTTAACGATGTCTTAATTATATTCAGTTCTTTCAGTTTAGTGCCTTGGTACTATGAATTTCATGGCTTACCTGGACACCTGAATAGAACGAACTCCATCACAATGTTTAATTTCTCCATTTTATAAATAGATCTTTTTTTCTTATTGTCAGATTTGCTATTTAAAATAATTTGAAAAGTGGACTCGTAACTTTTTGTATTCAGGTGTGAGTTATTCATATCTGGGAAAGACGCGGGAATAATAGTAATAGCAGAAAGAGAGGTTTTATGTCCACGGATAAGCCATAGTGAGTCTGTTTATGTATGATGTAACATGCTTTGTGGCTGCATTAAACTGTTGAGGCATGAGGACCTGCCACCTTCCTGTCGTTTACAATAGATTGCTCCTGAGAGGCTGTCACCAAGATCTGATGTTTACCACTGATGTTATGGATAGCAAATTTTATTTTTCTACGCCTTTCAAAATGAACTCTACTGCGCTGGATATATGAGGCATGGCATTTCAGTCAGTCAATGTGTAGCAATGTCTTAAATCAAGCATTACTGCAACCCAGAAAAGGGTACATTGAGTATACTGCTAAAAGATTTAAAGCAGATTTAGCTGTGGCGCCGGTCCAGATGGAATTAAGAAAGAAATGTGTGTGTGGGTATTTACAGTCAACAAATTACTAT
The DNA here is from genome assembly GCF_013103735.1 of Etheostoma cragini. Classification (NCBI taxonomy): domain Eukaryota; kingdom Metazoa; phylum Chordata; class Actinopteri; order Perciformes; family Percidae; genus Etheostoma; species Etheostoma cragini. The sequence goes on along the minus strand of NC_048428.1, from coordinate 9,461,530 downwards.
TATTACTCTTATTTGTTCTATTCCTATTATACGTCTATGTATATGTATATATCTATATATTATTTTTTAATTTTTTATTTATTCTATTTTAATGTGTATTTTCTTATCTGTTTTGTTTTGTTAGGAATTTCCCCAGTGTGGGATCAATAAGGTTAGTTTTTGTGTGTGTGTGTGGGGGGGGAAGGGGTCCTTGGTTAACATGGAACAAAAAAGAAAAGTATAATAATATTCTGTATCTTTTCATACACAAGTTGTAATACTGTTAGGTGGTTCTGAAGACTTCCTGTCTTGCACTGTATCACTGCTGTCTTTCTGTGTCTTGGCCACATTTGTAAATACTATATTTGGTCATCACATCCTAAACACTATACGTTTGTGTATGTTCATACAGGAACAGCCGATTGAATTTCAGAAGTCAAAAATTATTTTTCTGGCATCAATAAACGTAAAACAAATTCCACTTCTAAACATTTGGAACCAGTTCCAATGCAACGAAGTCGGTATTCAGTTAGTGTTTCCTTTGACATGCTTAAATTGGCAACAGAGGAGGTAATACACAGTATTGCATTTCATTGGCAAATATTTCTTAAATGGCTCAGTGGCCATGGAAATTCATGCATATTGGACCACATTTTTGATGACGCAAAGCCACGCTTTAAAAATGATGGTTTCTAATGGGGTGTCTCTTGACCCTGCAAGCATTCAAGGAAAGACACATTTGAGCATATGCACACAGGCACACAGCTGTTAATCACATATTCCACAAAGTCTTAGTGCTGTCTATGCATAACTAGCATGCTTCAATAATTGTGACACATGCCGATCTCAAAACATACAATTTTACGGCTATCAAATCTGTGCAGTATAGTTCTATATGAAATGGCGAGTAGCCATTTATGTAATGTTCTTCTGTTTTTGAAACACAAAAAGAGAGACATGTAAATTAGACTTGATAGAAACATCTGACTTTTGAATTTATTATAACTCATTAGCTGTGTGCACTTCACCCGCAACCTCAAGAGCTCAAATAGTCATTATCCTAAACATACGGCTAATAATGCTAATGTCATCAGAATGAGGCAAAGCTTTGAAAATGAAGGAATAATAATTATAATTTCCACACCCAATTTCCCCAGCCAATCACTCCTGATCTCCAAAGAATGCTTTGCCTTTCAAAGATTATTCCGAAAGTCTGCCACATATGAATGTCTTGGAAGATTGATAGCTCCAATTTACCTCCATGTAACATCTAATATTAAACTCTGAATGATGCATTATTCAGTTAGCACTGTGGAGAGATGGCGAGGGTGCATGGTACATGCATGTGGACAACTGCACACACATTGTATGCCTGTGTGGACAAGAACGCCAACATTTTTAAAGACACACCCACAACTAAATATAGATACAGTTGTATCTCTCTATATTTGACAACCATTTCAGTAAGTTTGCATCTCATGAACCTTACAGAAATTACAAGGAAAGTGCTATTGATCAGTGCTAAAAGGAGCCACTCCTGAAACTGTAGTGGTCCAAATCTTCATGTGGTAAAATTTCAAATATGTAACACATATTTCTTTTTTGTCCTAATTTTAGATTTCGTTAACTCATGCAGATTTCCCAGCATGCAGTTGAGACTTGAAACTCTCCAGAGATCCTTTTTATAGTTTGAAAAAAACATATATGAGGAAAACTTGTTGTGTGTCTTAACTGTAAATGAAACCAGAAAATCAAATATCAGAGTGTCAATCAAAATGAAAGACAGTATATATTGCCATGGCTCCCTCTTTCCATTTTAGGAGATCTGAAACAGTGGTAGCAAAAGTCCTAGTATGTTATGGTTTTCTTTATATTTGAACAAATACATTTTTGATAATGCACAGCAAAACAAAACATATAAGAATTACATCCCTATTCCAATACCATGCAAAAACTTATTTTGGAACTTGAATATTCCAATGAAAATAATCTTGCAAGGAAATAGCATAACACAGCGCTTTCAAGGAAGGGAAAGCGGAGATTACTTCACAACAAAAAAAAATGGTTAAAATACTTTTAACCAGAAAACGCTTTTTCATTCCTTCGGAGTGTTTTAATCCAAACAACAATCTTTATCTGAAACTTAACTGTCATCGGCGCATGACGCTCACTAAACAACTGGCACAGGTAGCCACCGTCCGGGAGCTCTGTAGCCGCTATATACAACCAGCAACTGCCGCTCCGATTTGATATTTCTTTTGCAATACAGACTGTTAACGTTACAGCACTTTACTCAGTTTAAAGCAAAAGTGCATAGTTTCTGTCTCCCCCATGAGGAATTCTAAGTAATGACATCAAAACTGTTGGCGCGTCCACATGATACAAGCCTTCCGTGACCATGCACCCCAATCCTCTGTGACAGCTAACTGATATCTTTGAGTTGTGGACAAACCAAAGCATTCAAGGATGCCATATTGGGCTCTGGGAAACACTGATTGACATGTTTTAGTTTTTTTTAGTTTTTTTTTTACATTTTAGTGACCAAACAACTAATGGAAAAAATAAAAATAAACGGATTAATCTACAATGAAACTCATTGTTAGTTGCAGCCCTGCAGCTACTTATTTGGGACCAGGGAACAAAAACATTACAAAAGATGCATCGCTGATGCTTGAAATGTTTGAGTTTATGTACTGCAGCGAGCGACGGAGACCTGTACACAGCAAGAGTGAAGTCAATCGAAGGACGGACAGAAAGAGACTTGTTCCAATTTAGTTAGATCTAGTCCCGGACCTCCAGATCTTATAAATGCACTACAAGGATTAAATGTGTGAATATGCATGTCTTGAAAATCCATACTGGTGGTTTGTTAAACTTAGATTTCCTCAGAAAAATGTGCAAACCCAAATAACCCCAGAAGAGGCAATACCAGAGCCGAGAGTGAGAGTGGAGGTGGGTGTGGTCCGTGGCTCCAGCAGCTCCAGTCCTTCAGGAGGCTGGTCACAAACAACTGGAATCGGATGCCTCTGGCCTGTTTTGCACGCTTTCAAAAGCCCAAGTGCTAGCAGTCAACAGAGACAGGAACATTGATTGTTTCAATTGATACCTCAAGCTTTTGCTAGTGTAGTACTTGTATGATATACTCTAATGTATTACTCTAAGTAAGTACTCCAATTATTTGTAAGTCTTCAATAGCGAAAAATACTATTCAGTGGGAAAAGAAAAAATACTTTTTACATGCATTTTTGTTGTTGTTATTGTTGCTGTTGTTGCTGTGTGTAGCCCACAGCGCTGTGAAGCACCCT
>NC_048428.1:9453091-9458155 GCF_013103735.1 Etheostoma cragini | reverse complement strand
CACACACACACACACACACACACACAGCTCAGTCTGGCAGTTGGGAAGCAGCAAGATGGTTGACCTAGATTGGGTGCTGGTTTTGAAGACATGCAGGAGAAACCATCTGCATACAAAGTCAGAAATCTCTAATTCCACAGTCAGACAAACCAGAAAAGAAAGGTACAAATGATTCAAACTTTTTTTCTGGTACAAGATATTTTAAACTTTTCTCCCTACAGTCTGCTCTTCTTTATTTTTGAGATTAAGAAGGCATGAAGAAGAAAAAGGTGGGGAAAAGGAGACAAATGTAGACAGACAGAGAGAGGAGCCCTGACCCACTGTATTGTCTCTGCAGGTACAGGAGCGCGTCTGAATGGTAATTCGGAAAGTATTTCTTCATAGACAAGTAGACCAAACAATTTTGGAAAAAAAAGAACTATTTGCAAACTTATTTGATGTTCTGAAAATTCTGAAATTAAAAATTGGATCTTAACTGTACTGTTACGCCAACTGTGAGGCATGTCAGTCTCCATAAACGCAAACACTTCTTGGGTCAATCATAGTGTCAAGATGCATCACATCTCTCATATGTCATCAGATTGGGATCTGAGACATATATGACTTACAGATTTTGACTTTGAATTATGGCACCCTTATTATTCTGCTGGCCAAAACCTGTAAAATCAGTTGATCTGAACCTTGAGATCTTTTGAATTAAACAAAACAACAACAATTGAGAAAATGAGGATAAGACTTTAGGAAATTACAGATGCAACATTGTATAGGGATGCTTGATTATGAAAAAATATATAGTCACGATTATTTTGGTCAGTATTGAAATCAACAGTAAAAACACCTGGAACTGTGCCCTTTTCCTTAAAATTGTTGGCATTTTACGTTGTTTTTAATTAAGCTATTTTTGTGATCATTAGGAGTCAAACTCACTGACACATCTAAAATAATACTGTCATCTGCTAGAGCTGTCAGCAGGAAGACATCATGCCAACGATTCCACTGTCACCTCTGAAATCCAAGGAGGGAAGTAACAGTAACACACCCTTCACAGCAGCAAAGATGGTGACTACACAATGTGGGGAGAACATAGTAGAGTTAGGAAGAAGAGAAGCCAAGTGATCAGAAGGATAAGAAGTAAAAAAAAAAAGTGTTGAAAATTAGACAAGAGGACAGACGATGAAAGGGTTAAAAAAGACTAAGGTAAAAGATGGGAAGAAGTCAGCCATTTCCTTTCCTGAATCTCAACTCTTTCTTTTAGCTCAAACCTTCCTGTGACTCCCTTCACCCCTGTCAGAACAATGTGCACCTGATAATCTCCCTATAATTGGCATGATGCAAACAAAATACACACACACACACACACACACACACACACACACACACTTCCTTCCTTTGCAGCGTGAAACTAACCATACTGATTTACTCAACAAAGTGGGAAATATTGCATTTTTAAAGATGGGCAAGTGCTGAAATAAAGTTGTGTTTGTGACAAGGTTTAAGGGAAATGTTTTTTTCCCTTTTGTCAAGCACCTCATGTAAGTGAGGCTATAAAATATCAGATATAATACTATAAAATATACTTCTTTTCCGTGACATCCTGTGGATTTGGTTATTAAAATACTACAGAGTACTACCTTGAAGTTCATATAGTTTTTTTACCCATTCCCATTTGTCACACTAAACTGAGCAATCTGTATGACATGGTTCGGCGTTCGTGTCCAGTGCTCCTGGATTAGCTCGGAGTCATGCCATCATCCAGGATCATTTGTCTCAACATCAGTCAGTCAGCCAGCCAGCAGGCATCAGTCCACTCTGTCTCTCTCTCTTTTTATGTCTAACTTTTTCATCTATTTCTTGACATACTTTTCTAAAAAACTAAACACAATTGTGTATGAATTAGAGACTCCCCAACACATACAGAGTGTACATAACAGGTTTGGAAACTTGCTGTATATGATCATTTGGATCATCCCCACTGTTTTATATATTATACATGCATTGTGACTGTTAAGGAAGCACAATACTTAAAAATACAGTGCATGAGCAAGAACCCATTTCATATGCTAAGAATAGCCGATGCATGCATATTATGATTTGCATTGGTCCCAAATCCATTTAAAGCAATGAGAATATAGTCTGTCTTGTAAGAAAGACAGGGATGTAAAGCTGACAATTAGCAGCGGCCTGAGGCTACTCACGGCTCCCACTGTTTCTTTACAAGCACTGAAAGCCTGTCCTTTAAGTCTCAAAAACATTGTCCTTAACTTGGAATCCTGCAACGATAAACAAACCAATATGCATTTTGCAGAGTTTGCAAACCTTTAAACATTTGCCATTGCACCTAATCTGCCAAATTTGCAAGAAAAGAGAATAATGTGTGGTCTTCATCTAGCCCCTGGAGTGAGGCAGCATAAAATCTAAATTCTTTCAAAGTAACTGTTTTCCTTGTCCCACACACCTATCCCACATGTTGCCCTTGCCTACGAGTCCCGATTTTAGCAAGCCATAGATAACCCAGCCAGCATTGATCCTGTTGCATAACTATTGTAATTAAACAATGGAATTTCTGACACTGAGTAGCTTCTTAAAAACTTTCTTCATTCTTTTTGTGTCCAATGCGACAATCTGCACTTTTATGATTATCTTTCTGGTTGATAATGACTTTTAATGTAATGTGATAGTGATTCTGTCTATCTGTTAACATTTTTATTTTTATGCCTCCAGTCCGGGGCGATCCAGCTGGCCCTGATGAAGAAATTAAGCATCATTACCCCCTTGCCCAAAAGCACAGCCAAATGTGGCCTGCTCAGCCGAGGCCACCTCGAGCAGTTCAAAAACCTTCATTAATGTAATTGAAAGGAGAGTCTGGCTTCACTGCTGTGGGCAACTACTTCCAAAACCGACCTTGCTAATTTTGATATTTGGAAAATTGATTGACATTAATAATGAGTGGACCTTGGCTGGCTCTTTCAGACCCTGTAGTGGAAATCAGGCTGGTGACAGCCAATGCTGGACATAAAAGCTCCAAATATAACTGCAGACCCCGGCTAGGTGCTATGAAGGGACATCCTGGAGCTGTCCGTGGTTCTGAAACACACTACGACGCCACAATTTGTTTCTCTCCCTGGGCTCATGAAACAGAGTTCTGTTACAGTTAAGAGGATCTAGTGAATAAAGCACAAGACCCAGCTGAAAACTCTTCATGATCTTAAATTCTATGTGTTAAGTATTGAAGTATAGTCAATTGACTAAGGACATAACAAAGTAACCCTCATATCTCCCCTCCTTATACAACCAAGTTGAAAACTTTAGGATGTGAGTGTCTGTTAAAAAAAAAGATAAAATATACATATGAATATACTTCTTCAAATACACTTTATGAGCACATTGTCCATCTGAAGTGCTTGGAATTCAAGAGAAATGCCAACATGCGTCACTCTTTTAAAGTCATCGCTCACCCATGTCTGCACAATTATCATCTGAGCCACTGACTTTTATAGAGCACTAACCTGTTAATGCTGGAGATGACATACATCCCCAGCTCCTCTGACAGGTGGAGGGGTAGCGTGACTGGACTGAAAGAAGTGCTTCTAAAAGCAGCACCACCGTGTCCCATCTTAAACACTCATTGGAGACACAAAAGGGAGGAGGGAGAAAGGATGTGACAGGGAACAAGACATTACACAGACAGAGAGCAATGAGGGTATAGTGGTTTCAGTAGATAACCTTGACCAAGATAGTTATCACAAGCTGTCTTGTTCGTGAAGATATGATTGGCATTCAAAGGGGATAGGGGCCAACATTTACCTGGGTGTTATCTCTAAGACAGCAGGCCTGAGTCGGTCTGTGATCTAATGAAAGAATGCATTCCTCTGTGACCGGACCAAAAGAAAAAAGGAGACATAGGACCACAAAGAAATGGGTGGCCATTTCATATCTGACTCTTTTCTTTTAAAAAATGTGTTTTACATACTCTAGTAGTAAACACGAGAACGTTAAGATTCAAGCAAAAACACAATGTTCTGCATCCTTCAGAGATATTTTCCAGTTGTTTTTCTTCTTCTTCTTGTTTTTTCTTGTCTGCAATTGACTCCCAAATCTACAGTGTCACTAGGGCTGGGTACTGAATGTTAATACTTAGCGCATACCATAATATCGAGCATCTAAAACTGCCATGTTGTTCAATTCCAAACATCAAAACCTAAGGATTACATCTCAACAGTCATCAGTATCAGTGAGTCGATAAACATGCAGCATAGAGCTCAATTATGGAAAGAGATCATAATCACGATTTTTTGGTCAATAATGACATTGCGATTATTTAACACGATTACTCATTTGCTTTTGGAAAGATGTTGCATTTATGAACTTAAAAAAAACTCAAAACACTTAAACAAATCGACATTGAAAACACCTAGAATTGTTAAATGTACCTTAATGCTTTTCCCATTTTACTTTTTTTATTTTATTCTGAACACAAGAGAAAATAAGAGTTTATCTCCAATTGTTTCTCAATAACTGTTTTTGGGATCATTAGGAGCCAAAATCGTAATCACAATTGCAATTAAATACATGGCCATAATGCAGCATGTTTGTACCAATATCATATAATGTTGATGATTGGCTGTCTAATGTCACATGTTGTAGAGGCATGCAGGAAAACACCCAGAGACAGGGCAAACGTGTGTGTGTGTTGTATTTTGAGAAGCTTCACTACAGTGTGTCCTGCATAGGTGTAAAGGAGCTGATAAAATGAAATACAAATAAAGATTGTTTTACAGTGATGTGAAATGTTGGAATTTCTTTTCATTCAATTTTTTTAATGTAAACATCTTTTTTTATGTGAATAGGTATTGTTCAGGAACTGTCAAAGTACAGGTGTCAAAAACCTTTGAACACACCCAGTCCTTAGTGTGATGTCACCCCCTCACTACATTAGTAGGGCGTCTACTTAGATACTGGGAGATCAAAACTGACGGTTCAGTACTCTAAACAAGCAGGACAGATAAGAGAAAAAGAGACAGAAGAAGCAAGGAAGGAAACAACAGAGATGGCAAATGAAGAAAT
>NC_048428.1:9428159-9452991 GCF_013103735.1 Etheostoma cragini | reverse complement strand
TGTATACCCAGGAGATTTGGATAAGAGAGGTCGAGAGCTGTTGGGAACCTCCTGGCTTTATCAACACACATCCACACATCTTATCCCTTACAGTCTTGACATTTAATGCATCATTTACATGAGGGGACAGCCAAACACACACACACACACACACAAAAGCACACCAATCATTATTGTTGCAAAAGCTATTCTTTAGCATTGACATTTAAGATATATATAACCACGACCTGCAAGTAAAGATCAGAGACTAATCACTCAATCACTCCTCAATCCAATAATTTTAAAAACTGTCGAAAAGGATAACCCCTCTACATCCCAGGACCATTTCAACTGAATACAAAAAGAAACAGAAAGCTTAAATGCATGCACGGGTATTGGGAAATTGATTGTTTTCACCTCTTAAAGAGTTTTTGAGTCACAATTGCAGTGTTTTTGGTCAGTTTACCCAAACGTATTTCACTGCTAGTCGTATCAGTATTAGTTCCTTAACTTTAGACATCGTCAATTCAAATATACCGTGTGAATCTAAGACGTACTACAAATAGAAAGTGTTAGACATGTCGTGATGGGGATTTAAATCAGGTACAATCGGATGTGTGATGCACGTGAACAGTTGACACCCATTTGGGCAGACACACTTGGAGGCAAAGGCACATGTGGATGCTCGGATGTTATTGTCATGCTTTTCCAGCTGCGGAGAGCTGAAAGTCTTCCTACGGGTAGCGTTTGATCCCGCTGAGATGCTCTACATCTGTCAGAGGAAGGAAGATCCCACTGGGACTGTGCAGCCTCAGTCATGTCAGCATGACATCATCCTCACTCTAATCTACCTCTCTTTTCCCTCTCTTGCTCTCACTCTCCCTATCCCTTCTTTCACCCCTCAATGTGCTGGTCTTCTTTGTTCTTTTTTTCCTCTGCTCTCTCTTTATTTCTTTCATGTGCTGTTGTTGCGTCTTCTCTTCAAAGACAATCATCTTCTGCATGGAGAAACGGCGTATATGGATGTCTTTCATTGTTTTGTCATGCAAATCAATGGCCATCAAAGTTCTCATTTGTTTCGTATCTCTATAGCATCTTTTTGTTTGCTGCTGCACCCGCCATGCTACATCTGTCATTACCAGTAACATGATAACAAGGTTTCATTTGTGTGACATGTGAATGTGTGTGTACATGAGTATGCATTCAGTGTATACAAAATAACTTTTGCTGCGTTGGCATTTCTGCTCTAATGCTGCTGTCCTATTCTCCTCCTTATCAGCCACTGAACACATTCCACCATACAAATGCTTGAGCGGTTTGTGCGTGTGTGTGTGTGTGTGTGTGTGTGTGTGTGTGTGTTAGCCATAACAGTGACTGTTTGGCAATGCCTGAATAAGTGCATAACACCATGTGCAAGTATGTGTGTGTCTGTCAGTGAAATACACTGAGATAGGGCTACTGAGAGAGTAAGAAAGAGAGAGAAAGAGAGAGAGAGAGAGAGAGAGAGAGAAGAGAGAGAGAAAGAAAGATAAAGGCATCCAGTGCTCGCTCTCTCTGGGTCCAAAGCCCTTGGGTGTCACAGAAGAGTTCCACTGTGTTAATCTCTGTGTAATAACTGAATCACAGCGAAAACAATAGAGCTCTCTGTCCCTTTTCACAAGCCAAAAGGCCTTGGGGCATCTGTCTGGTCCATGTAACTGTGTGTGCGTACAGCATGTGTGTACGTGTGTATGCGCAGATACACGCATATGCCTGAAAATTGAAAGCCAGACATAGAGTGCCTGATCTGAATGAAGCGAGCGAGGTTCGGAGATATCTCTGGCTGAATCCTGACTCGCGCTTTTTAAAGTTTCCACGAAAACAAAGACACACAAACACAAGACGGGACGGAAAATTCAATTCATTATATACCCAATGCATTGTGTCGGAATAAAGAAATGATCAGAGCGTATTGTTCGCAATGTGACTTTCGGAGAGGCTGTGTCAAGTCAATTCCCTGCTAGTCCACTGTGACTCATTAAAAAGCATTCAGGATATTCTTTATCTTTCTTTCCCTCTGTTCCTCTGAGGTGTGATCAGGCTCTTAGTGTCTGCTATTGCTGCAGGAGACATATGGGACCTCAGTGAGTTGTTAACCTCTTGGCTTGAGACTGTGCCCTCCATCAGTGTGTGTATGGGGGATAGATAGACAGAGAGAGACAGAAAGATCACTTGATTTGGAAAAAATAAAAAAGTAATGCATCGTTATCTATTCGATCCCCCAACATACCTCGCCTAGAAGCTATTATACAGCTGGATCTCTTGCTTAAATAAGAAAACCAAGCTATCAAGGTTATTTGAGGCTTGGTTAAGTCTAATACACTGAGTCCCTTCAAGTGATGTTGTGAGAAGCATCAGGAAACTAACACAAAGACCGACAAAACACGCCACCCCCATGTGATAACCTCGATATACAGCAGATGACAAGCCCGGTGAGTCTAGTCGCATTTGGTAAACAACGGTTGCCAAGGAAACAGACAACAAATCTGGCATGGAAGGAAAACAGGAATGCATGTGTTACCAAAAATGTAAAAGCTAAATCAGCTGGGAGGTAGAACTATGAGAGAATAACAATTAGTATAGTCAACGTAATTACATGTATTGATTACGATTACAAGACAAATACATTGCATATTTAGTTGTTGCAATGGCTGCGGTTTTTATCCATGAGTTGTTACATGCTGGATGGGTCACATTGTCATTATACAGTTATAAAATGGCACTAAAACTAAAATTAACAAATAAAAAAGCAAACTGAAAAATGTATTTATGAAGACGGATAAATCAAAGTCTGCAGCACATTTTCCAGCTATACATTTGCAATAATACAAAACGATTATCAACAGTAGATCACCCTAAGATCACTCCAAATAGTTTTTTTTTTAACCACTAACAGTAATTCAGTCCATCACCTGAACTACTAACCAGTTAGACTGTGAGAGTGGGGAGTGGTTGGCCAGCATCAGAAAGATGTTTGGTTGATGGAAAATGTCAAAAATTAGGAGATCCAGATTGCTTCATTGCATTTCTATCATGTATCCTTGTTTTTGCTCTTTCTTGTCAACGCCACAAAGAGAAGAACGGAGAAGAAGAGGGAGAAAAAGCAAGGGGAGAAGAAGATTAAAAGGAAGAAGAGACTTTTGGGAACTAACTGTCTTCTCTTTAGAAAACCACACCACTTTCTTCCCAGTGTTGCATGTACAAACACACTGCATCACACCCGCAAGCACACGGTTATGCATTGACTAAATTACTACTAGACCCTACAGAAAAACATCTCACGGTCGCCAAGGCAGCAAGAATAATCAATATCAAAAAAATTTAAAATATGCAGTGATAAATCTGATGTGATAATTATGTACTTACCTCGGTCCAGGAATCGATTGTGATTGGCTGGAGGTTGTTCATTATGTGTATTTAAACTAAAGTGAATTTAGAATGAATACACTTACTAGAGTTACAGCAAGAAAAGAAATGTGGTCTTTTTTCTGTCTGCCTTGTTGACCTGTCCACAGCTTGGCAACAGAGAAATACCACACAAATATCATCTCACTATAATTGAATTTGCACCCCAACATTACACGCCCTGCCATTTCATGAGATTATTGATATTGCTTTGACCACATGTTTGCCTCTGGGATTTGAGGTAATGAAATCATGCTCATAGCATCACCTCAACAGTAGGCATGATGTTCAGCTACTATAGAAATTACCAAATTTGCCCTTCAACATGTCATAATGATCCTTCTTTAATGATATATCACTTCCCCCCTCTCTATGCCACAGGTAATAAGATATTTCCTGTCTGGGCATTTCTATACTTGTCTCATGAAATAATCCATCCAAAAAAAAATAAATATGAATGAATATGAGACATAGATAGCAGCCAAGCCGCAGCAATTAGATTGGGTGCACATAGATTCAAATAAGTTTGAAAGGATCTTAAAAAAATATATATTGTATTGTCAGAATTAAATGCAAAGCAACTGCATGCAGCACCTACAATCATATTATGATGTGTGTCTATTATTGATCAAACAGGGTCTTGCTGCACACCTCACAAGTCAAATCTGTTCCCTCTACTGGCATATTATCACTTCATCCTCACAGTGAGCTGGGATGTCTATGCTGTCATAGCAACCAAACCACCAATCTAATAACTACAGTACCATGGCTTCTCTCCAGCTGGACCTCAATGGCACCCTAGACTCTTGCTGGTAACCTGCTGACCGTCGATTTACCCCGCAGTGTGGTTTGTGACCAAGACATAAAACAAGACAGTTGGGTTCTCAACTGATTACAAAGACACATTTACTGTGTGTGTGTGTGTGTGTGTGTGTGTGTGTGTGTGTGTGTGTGTGTGGGTGGGTGGGTGCGTTGCATGCATGTTTATGTCATATGAACCCATACAGCATGAGCCAGACACAGCATGGAGCCATCTCCATTGAGCCCCCATTGGTTGGCTGTGGAAAACTGTCCACAGCTGGGCATGAGGCTGAGGGCAGAGAGCCTCCACTGGGGAGGCTGGTGGAGACCCCTGTACTCTCTCCGGCCTCCTGCTGTCTTACAGAATGTACCATAAAGGGAGAAATTCAATTTGTTGCGCAGCATGACTGCAGAACATCCCACGCAGTATACATAGCAGAAAAAAGTTTGTGTGTTTCGTTTGTACATGGACATGTGTGTTTGAGTGTGTGTTTGAGTGTGTGTGTGTGTGTGTGTGTGTGTGTGTGTATGTGTGTGTGTGTGTGTGTGTGTGGGTGGTTGCATTCTATGTGTGAGTGTGTTTCTTGTTCACTAAATGTACTTCCCTGACCCATCAAAATTATACTATACGGGGGGAAAAGGAATTGACTCCTTTTAAAAAAGGGTGTGTTGCAATACTCTCCTGGTGGAGGACGTGGAAATGATGTAACGCTTTGAAACACTTGACGAGATCTAAAAGAACTTCCGCTCCCTACTCACCGTCAAAACAGTTTAAGGCTTGTCATGCTTGCGGGCTAAGAATCTCCTAAAGATCAAAGTCAGACACCTCGCTATGCCTTTGGTTTCATTAGACCTTGTGATCCCAGATTATTCAACACTTCAACAAACTTGTCTTGCATCAGTAAAAAAAAAAAGAAGGATGAAATCAGTGTTCCATTTTTTCACCCTAACAATTTGAGTATAGCCTTTATTTCTTATTTTGGAAAGCAGGCAGATTTTCCTTAGAAATACAATGTTGGTTTACGATGTGAGAAAAAGTCAAACACAAAGGGGTCCAAGTGAGAGAAAATTGAGAGACATTCTTACAAGTGTAAGAAATTAGTTCAAGATCCAGGGGCGATTTTTGGATCATGTAATTTTTTTAAACGTTATTCTACTTTGCAAGTTAGAAACATTTTGGACGATCATGGTGGGGGACATTTTTCAACTAACACTGCCAAACGTGCTGATAAAACACTCCTCAATGCTGAGTCACAGGCCCATTACTACAAAGGTGAGGTGGTAATACAAATGAAATGGTATTATGCAAATACAACATTTAGCTCGTATGGTCAGTATTTAGTCACATCCAATGTCTACAATGCCAAGACTTATAGATGTGGCTGAGAGACAAAACACAGGTAAGGTAAAAAGGTGATAGTAATATTAACATATTTACACTACTTCAATTACTAGTATTTTCCCTTTATGCAGAACCCTGACCTACCTAGGCTATTGCTAGCTGACGTGTGTCAGACATGGCTGTAAATGACTCTCACCAAAGCCAAATAAAGCTCATTCAGATAACTTGATGTGAGTGTATAATGGACCCGTTTGAAAATAAGCATGGCCATTAAGGTTGTAGACAACTTCGCCGACTTTGAAGGTACAGTATGTTACGACCACTCCCCAACTTGATGGTTTACTGTGACGTCTACTTGTTTCAGTTGAACCTTTGCTGTGGCCTCCTAGATCATGAGACACTGTTCTGTGGCTAAGTCTGACCTCTGAGCTTCTGAACGGGCACAACAGTAAAGCGCAAGTGAAAAGATGCGACCTACTCCTGACCCAGCACACAATGGGATTCATAAATTGTAAATGCCATGCAGTAAAAAAATCATTTAAGTGTGACCTTTTACATGTGGAAACTCTAATACTGACCATCTACCAGGAATACGGGTGCAGCTAGGATAACCTGATTGCAATAAATGTAATCCACAGCTTTTCTCGCCTTGTCTGTAAAATCAATAGCATTTTATTTCATCTATTGAGGGACTCATATAGTTCATTTCAGTAAAAAACGTCTCTGGGCCCAATGATCCTTTGCAGAGACACACTGAGAAAACAACATGATTCCATGTCTGCAGTGCAGGTCAAATTAGCTGAATTAACATCACCAGAGCAAACTGGTAACAGTGCAGCAGGGAGCTCCCCCCCCCACACACACACACTCCCACCTCCACAGTTTTCTGGCAATGGCTTGCTCTTTCCTGCAGTCTATGTGTCTGCGAGTGTGTGTACAATTCCCCGGCTGCAAAGTGGATTTTTGTTGCAACTCTAGCGTATATAATCAATTGTTTGTCTCTTGGTTTTAGAATGTGTTGTCTTGTCTATCTGCAGCCCGCAGAGAGAAAGCTAGGGGAGAAAAGAGAGATGAGTGACAGAAATGGTGTGTGAGGGATTTGTGTAATTCCTGTGCATTTCTGGGAATCTGTTAGTCTCTTTTGTCTCAATCCCTTTCAAAAGCCTCTCTGTGACAAATAAAGACTTTCACTCCAAATCTTTGGCACAAGCCCAAAGCCAGCAGATTTCGAGACTAATTGGCCTAAACAACAGCGAGGGGTATCTTGTCTTTGCAAATGACTGTGGCATTTTGTAAAGAATGGAAGAGCATGCATTTGTTTGGTTTTGTTTTAAACCTTCGGCAAAAATAACTTAACCCTTAAAATGAGGAAACTAACACATGCAGATGCAACACATACTATATAAGCCAAAATAAATGAACCGTAACTATAAAAGAAATAAAGTTAAAGACCAGATGTCGTTTGAACTTGTCATTAACCTACGCATGACATTACGTTTTTTTAGTCTCCCTTCCTGAATGTGAAGCCATGTTCTTCTCTTGGTCAGTGTGCTTTCTATCACGTCTCTAGCATCGAACAGTAATGACACAGGCAGACCAGGGCTGCTTCTGTTTTTGGTGTCTGCTGCTGAGATAAAGTACTCCACAAATCTTCAACAGACCCAGCAGATTTCAACCGTAATTGGTACGCAAAACAGTAAGGGGTGGCTCAGCTTCGCCACCATTTCATAAAAAGCCTGTGGGTTACTTTTTTATATTTTGATATAATATATACACACATGTATATAGTATACATATAAATACATATACACACACATATATACATATATATACATACAAACATATATACTGAATATACAAACATATACTGTATATGCAAACATATATACACACATCTATACATACATCTATACTGTATATACACATATATACACATATATACACACATATACATATATATACATACAGTACATATATACAGTATATATACATACATATACACATACATATATATACATCATATATATATATACTCTATATATATATATATATATATATATATATATAGACACACACACACACACATATACATAGATATACACATATATACATATATGCATATGTACACACATATACAAATATAGACATATAGACATATATACACACATGTATATACAGTATATGCATACATATATACATACATATATACATGTATACACACACATATACATATATACATACACACACATATATACATATATACATACACACACACATATATACACACATATACAGTATATACACATATATACAGTATATATATACATTTTTACAGTATATATATATACATTTTCTCTTTTAATTGTTATTATGTCAAGGTTCAAACCATGACACATCCACAACAATCAGTTTCTTGAATGCAAGAGACTGAATTTCTGATGTACAACTGTGGTGCCACTGTGTACATATGCCGTTAGAGATACACAAGCTGCACTATATATAAGTTCATTTATATGCCGATATCAACAGGGAGTTGCTTGATGAATTATACATAGCAGATGCAAGCCACAGAAGACAGATGAGTGAAATTAATGTGCACTTGCCGTTCTAGAGCCATGCCACAGTTGGAATTTGTACAGTACCAATGCAGGATGTATCACAGATGATGAAGGAGTAACAACAAATGTTATTCATGAGGCATTTTAACCCCAAAAATAAGGCATTCCCTTCGCTAACAAAATGTCACTTCTGTGCATCCCTACTGTACAAACACGATCCATTTTGATAACAATGGCAAGAACAAGGTTTCAGAGTGACTTTTGACTAGAGTAGAGTATGTCAAACAGCGAGTCTCCAATCCACTTAAAGTGCCCATATTATGCTCATTTTATATTTCATAATTGTATTTAGAGTTTTACCAGAAAAGGTTTACATGGTTTAATTTTCAAAATCACCATATTGTTGTCGTACTGCACATTGCTGCAGCTCCTCTTTTCACCCTGTGTGTTGAGCTCTCTGTTTTAGCTACAGACTGAGAAATCTCACTTTTGTTCCATCTTTGTTGGGAGTCGCACATGCATAGTAGCTAGGTAAGGACTACTAGCCATCAGGATGCAGAGTATGAGGCCATGCAACGCTAGCAGCTAGGCGGGCATTATACTGTGTGTTACAATGTGACGAACAGAAGTAAAGGCTGGACTACAACAGAGCTGTTTGGAGCAGTTTGGGAACAATGTTTACTGTTGGAGATGGGAAGTCCCTTTGGAGTGGACTTTGGGATTTTCTTACTTTGTAACCCTAACACATGCACAAAAACAAGCGGCACGGTTGGCAGAGGAATAATACGTTCCTGTTTGAACATTAAAGCAACCCTACTGCAAACCTTTAACGTAGTAATTCAACCCTCAAATGACTAATTAGTATGTTCAATGTAGTAATTGTGTTCCCTCAATTAAATAATTTATAAATTGTCTTTGTCCTCCTTGCAATCTAGCTATGAACCATTTGGACATCACACAGTTTGATGCTGACCTGAGACTGAGACACATGGCTATATTTTGGCTGTTAAACACAGCATTGTGTTATATTTAGCATCCCATAGAGATATAATTATAATACGAGGGGGCAAAGCAAGAGATTTGGGAAAACAATTACAATAGCTTAAAGTTGAAAATGACTCAACTGAACGGACAAAATAAATATATAGAGCTAATGATTAGTAATTTAACAGGGCGATTTGTGCCTTCTTAATGGACCATCCTCACATAATGTATGAAAATTAAAGTATAAAAAAAACTTTATTTCCTAATCATCCAGCTTGTTGAGTTTCACTGCAAGTATCTCCAGCATCTGCATCATGCTTATGTACAGATCTTAACATGACGCGTTCTTCTTCATGATGTCTGTGGTATAGAATTCATTGCCCACCACCAGCTTCACAACAAAACATGCACCTTCATCTACACCATTCTACATTTCTGAATAACTTCATGTTTATGTGGCACTCTGCAGGACACGAGTCCACAGGAGTTCCACTTACATTTTCCTCTAAAAACACCCAATAGAAGAAACCTGTTAAGAGAGCATTTTGTTGTCAGGCATGCTTTATAACAATGGCAGCCTCAGGACAGGAGGGACTGGGCATAAATGAAAATGCTGAATATCAGGATAGAGAGCGTACAGCTTCCACTGACGTGAGCTTTACTCGGCAAATGCACAATGTGTAGCTAGACAGAAAACCTGTCTTTCTTAGCTCAGGGACTGTGAAATTAAATTGAATAATGTGGACAGCGGGAGCTGAGGCCCGGGTGAAGATGTAGCTCTCTAGTGTCAACACACATCAATAAACAACCTAATAAAACGCCCCGTAGTCAAAACATTTCAGCTGCTGTTCCTCTTTCAGACGTGCAGGAAACTCACTGCTAAATGCTCACGTACAAATCGTCCTATGGTCTCTGTCCTACAGGTGGCTGCTGTGAGTCAGCATGTCATGTCGCGCTGCCATTTGCAGTACCTCTCACCTTCTGTCTTGTCTTACTTTCAGGTTGCCCTCTTCTTTTCACTGCTTCTGTTCTCTGGTGTCCCTCTTTTTCTATCACCATACCTTCTTTCTTTTACCATAGATCGAGATAGACACATATCCACACAAACACAAGGACCACAAACAGCAAGGCAATAACATAAGGTGGCTGGATCCATTAACGGGCCGTATTGGTCTGATTCTTATCCGTCTGTCTCTGTCTTTTCCATCATTTCCATAAAATCCTTTTTCTACAGATGTGAGAGAGCAATTGATTGACAGGTGGAAGTAGCCACAGCAATACACAGCTGATAAGGATCAGTGTGTGCTGCTGATTCGCTGTCTGCTGATCCAACCGCAGGCATCGGGCCTCAAGCTTTTAAGATGAAACACCACTGTGTGTGTGTGTGTGTGTGTGTGTGTGTGTGTGTGTGTGTGTGTGTGTGTGTGTGTGTGTGTGTGTGTGTGTGTGTGTGTGCGTGTGTGTGTGTGTGCGTGTGCGTGTGCGTGTGTGTGTGTTGGGGGATCAAGGATAATCCAAGATCTTGTAAATGATAAAAGTTAAAAGAAAGTTAAATAATAAAAGTCTTTTGCAAAGCAACAGGCACATGCAAAGTACAAGTTATATTTTAGACATGAACCCACTTATGTCAAGATTAATGGAGGTCTGTTTCACAAACGTCATGGTACATTGCATGAGTGAGTTTTGGAGTCCCACTTTGCCATATCTGTTTTTTTCACTAGCCTTTAGATTCAGCAAATGGCTGCATTTCAACCAAAGAGATATTTTATTGCATGTTTTACAGAATCTTAACCCTTGTGGTGTCTTCTCGTCAACCATGGAAAAAAAAAAATTGGTCAGTTTTTTCCCCACAGTTTTGTCACTTTTTCAATGTTTTGGGTGTTTTTTATGTTTTTTCCAAAGTTTTTCGATATTTTTAATGTTGATATTTTTAGCGCTTATTTCGACGGCCCATATTTTGTGAGAAAAAGAGAATTAACTGAAAACGGGTCTATTTGACCCAAGGACCATTAGGGTTAAAAAACTCATTACAGATTCTATTCTCTCCTAAAATTCTGAAACTGCAAATGACTGGGCTATGGAGATAATACCCTTGAAATGGCATTTCTAAAAGGTTTTTATTGCAAGTATCGTTTAATAGCTAGCAGTCATTAGAAATAGGAAAACATCTTGATACATTGCGCTTTTATCCAAAGCGAGTACAATTAAGTGTCTTGCTCCAGGACACGTTGGTTGATGTATCACAGTGGGAATTGAACCCAGATCTCCCACACCAAAGGTACGTATCAAGACCACTGCGCCATCACCACCCATTTTGAAAATGCACTGTCCATCTGAACGATTGGACGTCCTGTAAACTAGGCTAATGTTGCTGTTGCAACCACCTTACAGTCATTTTTAACTCGCCACTCAAGTGAGTTAGCAAAGGCACTGCAACCACGTCATTGCTATCAATTACAAAGTAGTTTAAGATAAGGCTTAGTTATTTTATTTGTTAGTTCAAATATGTTCAAACTTTATTTTTTTTAATTTTTTTTAAGTGTCAATCCAGTAAACACTCGAGTCCAGCTAGTGTATATTACCCGTGCCTGTAGAAGGCACACATACGCAAGAGCTGCAGGTGTGAAAAGGGCTATTGGATGATATGAGCTGGACCTGATTTCAGGTGCTTCACATCAATGACACTGTGTGTGAAAAGCAATGATGTGCGTGTTAAAAGAACAGGCAAGAAATAAACACACACACACACACACACACACACACTTGCCCACGCTCAAAAACACATCCAGGCGCAGGTGTTCGTATCCCATCAAACATGTTATTTCCCACTTGACCAGCCAGAAGGATAATACTATGTTACTCTACAAAGAGAATGCACATGAGGCCAACAATATACCTCCCTTCTACAGCACGTCATTATGCCAAATTCTCTCTCTCTCTCTTTCAGCTATAACATTTTTTTGTTTTTTTATTTTAAATAAGACCGATCAGGCATATTGGACACTGTCTAATTAGTTTCTCACACATACAGATTTCCCTGAAAGAATTGGAGCACAAGTTCAGGCAGAAAAAAGAGCAAAATTCAATGTGTTATCCAATAATCATGCAACAGGAATAAACAGGTAGGTGGTGAAGCAATAATTCAGACAACACCATTAAGAGAACGTCAACAAACTGTATGCAAAAAAACACATTGTGCTAGAAGCAGTCACACAAGAAGTCCTAGCTAGGCAACCATATATTCATACCTATCTGTCACTTCTTGCTTTCGATTATTCCTGGTCTCTCACTCAACCTTCACTGCTAAAGCCTCTTCTCACTCCCCAACAAGCTTTGTCACCAGCTCTTCATTTTCCACCTCTCTGTCTTTCACTTAACACCCCATCTCCCCCAATCCTGTTCACGTTACCTCTTCCTGTGAATTCCCTCTTGTCTCACGTGCATCCTTAACCCCCTCTCATATCATTTATTTCCTTTGCATTTCTTTTTTCTTTGTCTTCCCTTTTGCACTTAAAGACTGAAGAGGGAGGATAATGGAGTAGGTGTGTGGAGGGGAGTGGCTGTGGGCTGACAGAGAAAGTCCCATCTGCAGTGAGCTCATTAGAAGATGCCAGGAGAATTGGCGGCATCCACACACTAGCAGGCATCCACACAGCCCTCTCTCCATGTCCGTCTTTCTCTTGCTACATTGCTGCCTCAATGGACTCATGTATTGTACATACATATACAATACACAGCAGTAATTGGTGACTGCTTTTACCACCTTACAGTACTATGAGGCCATATATTTTTTGTACATGCATCAGTGGAAATCAAGCCATAAATCCAAAGCACTTTTAAAGCTGGACAGCTTTTATTCTTCTCTTTCTTTTCTTTATTTTGCAAAAGAAGGAGTGGGATAGATTACTGATTGGAAAGATTAAATGCTCAGGGAAACTTCAGAAAGCTGAATCCCTAACTGCTGCCTGAGCTTGACCCTGCTTTTCTAGATAATGGCATGAAGAAGGGCTGGGCAATATATCAATGTTGCATCGATATTGCGATATGAGACTAGATATCGTCTTAGATTTTGGATATATTGTGCATATACCCATGTATGGTTAGTGTTGTCTTTACCTGTTTTTACAAGCTGCAGTAGAGTGATGTAATTTTCTCAACTTACCAGACAGTTCTAGCTGTTCTGGTTTTTGATGTTTTAAAGTGTTGTTGTTTTGTTTCCCTTTGATTCACTTTGGTTGTAGTAATTTTTACACTTTTTATTTATGCATTTGACATCAACCCTGTTCAGCACTTTGGTCAACTGTTGTTTTTAAATGCGCTATAGAAATTCAATTGACAATGACATTTTGTTAAAGCACCAATAGTCAACCATACAATATCGTCAATATCCACATCGAGGTATTGGGTCGAGAATATTGGGATATATTTATATATTTTCTCTATATCAGGATACACACTTGAACGCCTGGTTGAACACAGGGATACCCTAATCAATACACCACAAGGACTGGGAGTCATTACGTTGTGCATTGGAAAGAGCCTAAATATTAGAACTGCACGTCGGGAAAATATACGATATGCGATAACGTTAAGTACTGTGATAATGTAATCACTTGCGATACATAAACAGCTATTTTAGTGTACTCAGTTCTGCCTTTCTGCTGCCTTCACTATTATGCTTAAAAACAGCAAATTGCTTATTCAATTTGAAAATACAGGAAAGAAAACTTTACGTTTAAAAAAAATTGAATATTGAATTGAACATAAGATGCACCACTAAAAAAAGAAAAAATTAAAGCTACATTTTAAAGTGTAGCTTTCTACTAATACTCTCTTTCAACTAACTCAACAAAAAATCTCTTAGTGTCTGATGCAATTTGTCACAGCCTTTCGATTCCTTTTTAATGTGTTTATTGCGCATCCCTACTAAATATACAAAGGAGCAGCACTGAACAACACTGAAAATATGTTGTTGGTCCAGTATTTCTCCGGATATGAAATAAAGAAATAAAAAAAACTCATCTACCAACGCAGTGCGGCATTACTGGCATGGGTGGATTCACTCCTGATGGAGCAAGCTGCTGATGTATGTTATTATTTAAACAGTTATAATTAGACTATTTCATGACTGAGTCACATGGACACACTCAAGCACCAAAGTATAATGTCCAAACATTACCTGGACTTCGCCATAAGATAGCCACATAGGGTACACTGTAGCACCCTTGAGGGAAAGAAGAGTAATATTACAGGTTTAATGGTGCATAACATGTATGTAATCTTGTAACAATTCCACAGTAACGGGGGTATTGTAAAAGTGTCCATTAGCAGTGGCACATCAGGGTTTTCTTTATGTCATTAAACAAGCTCATAAGCATCAAGTCAGCTGATTGATGAGCATACTGAGGCTGTCAATTAGCACCTTCCCTGTGTCCATGAATATGCAATCATTATTGGCAAGTATGGATCCAATGGCAGCCAGTTGCCTGAGGCCCATTCACATTGCCTTCTAGTGAGTAGAAGGAAGAAAACACAAACGACAGATAGCACGTAACAGTACAGAAGGACATCAAAGTGTTGAATCAAAGCATTGTGTCTTCTTGGTGCTTTATGTTCTACAGTTATCTTCATTTCTTTGTGAGCTTTTTTATTTCCCTTTAGTCAAGTAGTTCTAGTAGTCTAGACCTACAGCGCATCGCAGAAGCCACGCCCGGGGGGGGTGGGGGGTACAACTGGTGACGCCAGGAATCAGAAGAATGGCAATACTGTGGGACTCTGACAACCACATCTGTATCCATTTTTGTCTTCATTTTTTTCAGGTCAGCAGCTTATAAAACCTTAAGTTATGGGTTATTTACATTGTAAAAGTAGTGAACATCCCCACACAGCAGCCTTCAGGCATTTTTCTGTTGTTTTCTAGCAGAGGAAAATAACTAGGACGCACCTTCACGCAATACATGTCAATGGAGAGCAGAGAGTTTTGTCTCAAAGTTTTTCTTCTTCTTACTCGTTTCGTTTATTTAATGATTTTTTTTTACATTATTTACACAAGATTTGTTCACATTCTATATTTTTAATTTAAGCATACAAGTGCAGATTGGTGAAGTGTTCAATAAATGTTTTTGTTGAGAGATGTTGTGTATCTTAAGTAATTATTTGAATTTTATCTTTCAAATAGAGGTTTAAAAACAAGAACATTATCGGCCAAAATAAATCGTCTGAACCCGATTTCTAAAAAATCGGCATCGGCCAAAGAAAAACTAATATTGGTCAACCTCTGCTACATAGAGTTATGTCTACATAAAAGAAAATTGGTATTTTTGAGCATTTATGGAGAGTTTAATTTGATAGCAGTTACTATCTGGACTAGATAATTAGATAAAAGTTAACAATACACAGCCATTAGCTTTTCTTCAAATTCATGTTGACAAATGAGTAGTATGTGTTTCTTAGCTCAAAGAGGTATATTTGCCATCAGACCTCATAGCTCCTCTGGAGGAAACAGTCATCTAATCTAATATGTAGGTTCTTAAAGAAACAAGTGTAAATGAATTGCATTTATATAGTGCTTCTCTATTCTTAATGAGTACTCAAAGCACTTTAGACACTACAGGCAACATTCACTCACACATACACACATTCATGCACAGGTGGCCGAGGCTGCCATACAAGGTGCCACCTGCTCATTAGACAAAAATTCAGAGTTCAGTGTCTTGGCCAAGGACACTTTGATATGTAGACTGCATGAGCCAGGGATCAAACCACCGACCTTTGAATTGGTGGATGACGGCTCTACCACCTGAGCCGCAGTCCAAATGAAAGCAATACAGTATACTGGGAAAATGTTCCAAACTCTATAATCCATTTTAGGGCTGGGCAATATAGACAAAATCCAATGTCACAATATTCTTGACCAAAAAGTCTTAAAGTTGATTGCGACGATACTGTATGGTTGACTATATGTGCTTTCACAAAATGTTATTTGTACAATGAGATTTTTGATAAATATTCTCCAGAAATGATTTAATGACTAAGTGGGTAAAAGTAAATAATAGAACAGCTAGAACAGTCTGGTAACTTCAGAAAATGACATCACTTTACTGTAATACAACCTGTAAATCCAAGTAAAGAAAACACTAACCACATTACGATATTATAATATATCCAAAATCTAAGACAATATCTAGTCTCACATTGCGAAATTGATACAACATTGATATATTGCCCAGCCCTAGTCTATATCCTCAACCTTCCACTTCTGGGATTGCTCCATTGCAGATTTCACTCATTTAGGCCGGACATCCATTGTCATGGGCTGCCTTTGTGTTGGCGTTTTACACAGCGGTGGATTTCTGAGGACTAGGGTTAACTGCTCCTCAGATCTCTGCACGGGGAATCCAGACAGCTACCTAGACTATCTATCCAATCTGAGTCTTCTGTTGCACGTCTAAAACAACTTTTGAACGTACACGTTCCACCAAAACAAGTTCCTTCACAAGGCTATTTTGCAGTGGCGCCGTTGCTCCATGTGTCCGCCAACGACGTTTTGTGATTGGTTTAAAGAAATGCCAACAAACCAGAGCTTGTTTTTCTCCCATCCAGGAATGTTGATTGGACGAGCCAGACCCTCCTCCTCGGCGCCGCGTTGGAGGACGGTCTGGAAAAGCGAGACTACAAACTCCAACACAAAACTTTGTTTAAAGGCTTTAAGCAAGTATTTAATAAACCAGAAACTTTCTACATAATACACCGTTAAAGAGGCAGAGGGACAGACACAGAGCTGTAGCGGAGCCATAGTGGCTCACTTTTTAATTAATCGGTTATCGGGCAAATGAAGCGCCAATACTATCTAACTAATAGCTAATCTGCAACCTGCCCAAAAACTGACCTATAATAGCCCAGGGTGATATCAGTCCATCACTAACGTATTGGTATTCTATACTAATAGTATTCTAGCAGTGATGTCGGGGTACTATATATCTTTTGTCTGTATGAAATAATAAAGACTAACTTTTTGGCTTTGTCTACTTTGAAGTAAGGTCAAAGGTCAGGTTTCTGTGTAGAACAGAACCCCTGGACCTGGTAGAAATTCACTGACTCGCTCATTGACAGGTGCTCCAGATGGTGTAGTCTCCCTGCTCTCTACGCTGTCTTACATATCACATGAATTATGAAAATTCCTGGAACGAGGGAAAGTAAAAAGGGATGGAAATAGTCCAATCCTACTGAAAGATTACAGCCAAATGAAGTGTGACGATAAAATGAAATCAGATCTAATGTCATTGCTGACATGATAAATTGACTATTCTCAATGTCAACATACCCCAGTTTGTAATTAACCTCATACATTACCATGCCGACTGAACTAAGCTGCTTTACAGCCAGGAAAGATGATTTTGATGCCTTTCCTTTCAACACCCAATTGGCCAAACACCCAAACATCAAAGCAGACATTTGAAAGAAGAATTCCACCCTCTCTTGATCTCAATCTTTGCACATGTCACATTTCAAGAATTTGCCTTGGGTACAGCATGGTAGGATATACATGAATGACAAGGATTGACAGTCACAGGATGCTTTTTGATCTGACAGACTATCAATGCACCAAGCCACACCCCATTTTCACTCTCCAATGAACATTAAATTCATAACAATAACAGTATTTTCAAAACCTCCCTGACCCTGCCCTGCTAGAGCGGGGATAATTCAAAGTCTTCCCTTCCTTCATCAGCACTACCAGCTCATCCCAGCAGCTCTTTGGACTGTCGTCAGCACTCCATCCTGTGGACGCCTGCCAGTGGCCCCTCCGTCCGATCAATAGGCACCGGCGGCTAGCTTTCCCCTCCTCTTTGCTCTCCCTCTCCGTCTTTCTCACCCTCTCTTGGCCACCACAGCATAAAGACCGTTCTGTTCTGCCAGCGCAGCACAGTGATTAGGCATTAGGCCTGCGCTGCTGTGTGAATTAGCTTAATCTGTGTCCGCGATGAAGGACGAGGCTTTTCATGCCCACTGGAGACCTTCACTGGACATAAAAGGAGCTAATCTTTAGGAAATTTAGAGAGGGGTTGGGGCGTGTGTGTGTGTGTGTGTGTGTGTGTGTGTGTTGAGACAGTTCCCACAGTGATAGGCCTTTTGTATTGCTGCTTATCCAACAGTAATAAAAAAGTAATCTATTGAAGTTCTTGAAGATGAGGGGCTCATGGGCACGGAGAGTGTTGTTCTGGCATTACCTAAAGTACTGGAAAAGTGGATAACATGCTGGAGGAAACAGACTGAGCAGTGGTCGTCTGCAGAGGACAAGGACATGGAGGGGGGGATTCCTGCACCAAAGGTCAGGTGAGGGGAAGTAGAGGGGACAGTATTCTGCTTGTTACATGGCTAAAGAATCTGCCTAACCTGCACATCTCAAGCCAAAGTTTTATACTTTCGAAGCAACACAGACCTGAAGACGGAGGATTTGACGTGATGAAGACCTTAGCATACACTAATACCCATTCCCTCTCTGCGCCTCTGCTGTCCATCATGCACCTGCCCAAGTGCTGACATGCATTAGGCTGAACATGTACCCACAGCATGCATAACAGCGGCAGCCCCAGCCCTGGCCCCTCTCCTCCTTCTCCTCCTCCACATCATCCACTGGATATATTGTATGCCCTTGACAAACTGCCAGCGCACAATCCCCCTCCTACAAAAGTCTATTGATCAAAGCACAAATACGGCTGTGGGAAAGGTGTGGAGTCTTGGAATACTTTGATCACTGTATCCAATCTCAATGCTCCAGCAGATACACAATGCAATTCCATAAAACTTAATGGGAATCAGCAAGAGATTTAAAAGCAATATTTTGCACCTGAGGTACATGTTTGGCCCAGTAATAAATCATAAAACATACTATACCATAACATCTTGTTCAGATTTCTTTAAGGATATAACAACTCAACTTGTGGTTGTAAATGGAGTTGTCAAAACTAAATAATCATCATCTGGCGTGGAAGAGCAGCCATACATGTTTACAAGGGGCTTTCGCACCTTTTGAGCACTTTTACGCACAGCCAATAGTGAATTTGGGTCATCAGTTAGCTGGAGCAGAATATCTGTTGTGTGTTAGGTGACCTGAGCACTGATTTGAGCACGCGGCCGAAGCTTGTTTCTGAGAGGAGCTTCGCAGCAAGAGTGCTATCAAAAGCAAGGGCATTATTGTTGAATCAGCATGCACCCTGTGTGATCAAGAAGTGTTGTTCAAATGTACAAAAACTACATCCGACTCTGTGGAATGATAACAGACTAAAAAACAAAGGCGGTTGAAGACCTGTCACATTGTCCCTGTCTGTCCGATCATGTCCACAGCAAGGAAAATAACGCGATGACTTACCGAAATGAGATCCTGGCCACTGTCAGCGTCCGGCTTCCCGTCGTTTCCCTTCTGCTCCTGATCCGCCTCTCTGTCAAGTCAATCCGCAGTTTGCTCAGATCAGATCACAACGGAGCGGTGCGCCTTTTCGCTGCGTCCTGCGTCCAGAGTTGCAGGGGGATGGAGCGACCATTTGCCGGGATCCTGGGCCGGGGGTGCGAGGCTGAGGCATCCGCAGGGAGGAGGAGAAGGGTGTGGAGGAGTCGGAGGAGGAAGAGGCGAGGCGCTGGGTACGAAAGCGAGAAAGAAAGAAAGAGAGAGAGAGAGAGAGAGAGAGAGAGAGAGAGAGAGAGAGAGAGAGAGAGAGAGAGAGAGAGAGAGAGAGAGAGAGAGAGGGGAGAGCAGCAAGGCACTGCAGCGACGGGGAGGAAACACCACCGGAGAGGAGGCAGACAGCAGCTCTCTGTCTAGCTCTCGCCCTCAATCTCGCGTGCACGCGCACGCGAAGCATCGCCATCATAAAAGGATATGGAGCGCCATCTCCAGGCGGTGTGTGCTAGAAAGAGTTGGCTCATACACTGAATGTGTGTCAGATGTGCATTAACACGTTGGGATTTCTTTGCTTTTTTTTAACTGACCATTTGGGAGCGTCGGTGTGGCTCCACAGTGACCACTTAAGGCCTGGTCCTGAATCCTCCATTCTGTCCTGCTGTGACTGATATATTTCCAAATTCTACAGCCAAGCAAGTGCTGTGTTCATGTGATTTAAGTGTCGTTAGAAGGTAATCCTGACAACAAACTTTTGTTGTCATTTGTAACAACCCTAACCCTAACACCAACACAAAGGCACTGAGGCTGTAACCATGACCACATGTCAAACCCCAAACTAACTTTAGACCAAAACCGGTGTTATAATCTTAAAATTCAATTTGGTTTACCTCCTAGGATGTGATGTTTGATCTTAAATAAATAGGAGTTGAGACCCCATAGGTTACATAACCTCATAGGTTACACCAACCACACCCATGTTGACGCCCATGTTTTTTTAACCTGACTGTCCAAGATGATCTTGTCTTTTTTTTTTTCTTCGGTCAAATGTTTTCTCTCATATTAAACTTTCTCCTCAAATCTAAACATGAAATGGCATGTTGATGCTGATTCATTTTATGGCATTAAGTGACTTCCCTTTGTTCTGAAATGCTTGTTGCGATTCTAACATTTATATCGATAACTAAAAACTAGTGTGGTTTTGATTTATGCAATATGATCAGTTTATTTTAGAAAACACAAGTAAATGTGTCGATCCAGTTGGAGCGCCTGGTTTGGAGGATCATGTACCAGAAAACTTTACCAAATGATAATATCTAGGAATACATTGGTGTTTATCTTCTTTTTATTTCTTCAATGTTTTCCTTTTCATAAATTGCTCAGCAGCAGAAATTATATGTTTACCACCCAAATGAGTTTGTTTTGTTGGATAATATGTTATCATAGTGGATAAAAGAAATGCTGCAGAGGAAAAAAAAATCATAATAATGAGCTGCTGGATGCTGCGTAAACAGACAGAAACTGGGTATTAAGTGTAAATACCGTTGTGCTCATACCCATGCTAAAGTTGATTTAAAGAGAGGAATACAAAAAATCATCTTTTGGAGATTGATCTTAATGCCTTAATTAAAAATATTACGAAAAATCCAATCTTTAAGGACACCAATTATTTTGTGAATGAATACTGTATCATAAATAAATATATGTTCTTCTTTAAAATACAGGGGGCATAACTACACACACCCCTATGTTAAATTCCCATAGAAGCAGACAGATTTTTATTTTTAAAAGCCAGTTATTTCATGGATCCAGGATACTATACATCCTGATAAAGTTCCCTTGGCCTTTGGAATTAAAATAACCCCCTATCATCACATACCCTTCACCATACCTAGAGATCAGCATGGTTGTATTTCAGTTAGTCTAATAGCTGGTTTGATTTGCATTGATAGATGATTTTATTGAAAATGCCGATGCCAATGTGCCAATGTAAACCTATGAGCACAACTGTATTTGTACAGACCGGACCTGGATAGAGGAGAATCCAAAATAAATATAACCATCATAACTAACTTTTACACACAATAAAGTACAGTACTGGCACCATAGCATGTGTCAACAACAAGTGTGAGTTACATGAGTTCATCAGATGGGTGAGCTAACGGAGGTTGTTTCGCCCTGTTGCAAGAACTGACACCATATTCTGTGATTTCCAATTCAGGTGTGAACATGTTTTTATTTCTGGTTTGGCAAATGCTTGCCACATATCATGTTTTTTTCTTACATTTAATAGCAAAGGTACGCTGATTGAACCTATAGCAGTTTCATGGGAGCTGTTTGGAATGATAGCCATAGCCAGTGATAGCCAGTAGCACAGGCAGATGAAAAGCAACCACATACATAAACTCAAATGTCACTAGAACAGTAAATAATACATTTTTCCATTTGAGAAAGTTGCTATAGTTAGCTGAGTAAATGTAAATGGATTGTGTCGTAATATCGCTTTTCTAGTCTTAACAACTACTCAAAGCACTCTTACATTGTACAGGAACCATTCACCATTCACACACTTTCATACACTGTGTACCATACAAGGTGCCATCTGCTCATCAGATAAACATTCACACTCCGATGGGCAACTCGGGGTTCAGTGCCTAGCCCAAGGACACTTCGATATGGGACCTTACAACCTTTCGATTGGCAGGCAACCGCTCTACCACTGAGCCACAGCACAAGCACGTACAAGCACACACACACACACACACACACACACGCACACACACACACACACGCACACACAGCTCTAGGATGTTTTGATCATGTTCAGTGAACAGCAGATAACGTGTGGTTGCACTGGGCAGCTTTCAAGAATCAACAGTGTGTCTTCCTGAATGAAAACAGCGGATTGCTCTCAGTGAAAACTCCCTGGATAAATAGAGGTTTTAAAAAAAGAAAAATCAACAATATTTACTCATACGATTCACTTTACTGATGTCAGTACCAGCAGCCCTAGCTTATAACTTTGTTTTTGTTTCGGTGCTATCCAGTCCATTCTCTACAGCCAGAGTACTGCCGACACTGCTGGAGAAGCATGTTGATTATCACCATTCAGCTGTCTTTTAGCTTTTTCTTGTCTGCTTTTACTGTTTGAACCATTTCTCTTCTTTTTCTTTTTTCCCTTGCATAATGGAATAGTTTGTTTGTTGTTTTCGTCCTGCACATATACCAAAAACCAGACATATTTCACTTGATTATTCCATCATCCCATATTGTAATAGTGTTACAGCCAAAAGGGAATTTGAAAGATAGATACTAAAATCTCTCCTATATTCCCAATAAATTGAGTCTATTCCTTTGCACTATCTCTGCCTGTGGTTTAGCAGCCTGTAAAGACTGGGAACTGATTTCTTCTAAGCTCCATTAAAAGAGAGAAAATAAATAAGCAAGTGAGGTCATATTGAGTCATTTCTTATAATAAAAATACAAACATTTCATACCTATATGTTTCTTCTGTTTCTTTCTTCCGCTCTCTGCACATGTAAGCAGGTGTTGGTGCACATGCATGACTTATGACTAACAACTAGATGGTGCTGCTAACCTAAGATACAACTTATCAAAATCAGTTGATGAAAACTATCCAAATTCAACAGCATCTGCAATTTTCTACATGTTTTTTCAATCAAAATAAGTACTTATGATTGTGCATTTTCAATAACAATCCCTTGTCATTGTCCATGTCAAGTTAGGGGTTTTAAGATGTCATAGACCTTTTTTCACATCCCTTAACATTGTTGCCCATCCTTCACTAAACCATACGGCCAGTTTTCTTAATGTTGAATTATACATATGAGTTTTTGTGTTTATTGTTTATTTTCCTATTAATATGTTTAATATGTTTGTGTATACACCATCCACCAAGGTAAATTCCTTGTATTATATGGCAATACTGTATATCCTATTCTATAATAGGATGTGTAAATATGCAAATGAGGCCTTTTCTTGTTAAATATGCACTCCTTTGCATACATTTCCAGAATAAAAATCAGAACATTGGATAAAGTCTGATTCCAAATTCTTGTTCCATTCTGTTGACATATTAGGTTCAAAGGTCTTTACTGAAGGAATTTTTTATTTTTTATTTTTAATCACTCCATAAATCAGAATATGGTGTCAACAGCCATAGAAATATTACTTTTTGCCACATTTGTAGGAATACAATGTTAGAGAAAGTAGGCTATGAATGATACCTGAACAGACCCCTCTGCAAAAACCTTTAGAATATAGATATGAAACAGTAAGGTTGAGTAATGTGTGCTGCTGACGACGTGGAGATTTCTGGCTCCGTCTGAAAAAAAACAGGAAAAGGCCTTTAAAGATACTTGCTAACTTTTGGTAAATTCAGGAGAAATTTACAGGCGCAAAAAGACAAAGTGAGGTAAATTAAACATCTTAATGTGTATTTTGGATGTTTCTTTTTTCCTAAAATACTGAAAGAAGACATGCTATGAAAGCCAAATAGACCAAAAACCAAAAATTATGATTTTGCCTGTAATATCTCCCCTTAAACACATCCAGACACGAGATGTAACTTGCATCTGATGCTACACTACTTTTAACTACAAGTTTGTGAAAATAGACGAGTCACTGTATAACAGGCTGCATTTTATTTGGATACAAATATGATAAAAGATAAGTGGACTGTTTGGTACAGAGAAATAGTTTTATACCGCTGAAACAAGACAGGAAATGATTACCTTGAAAGAGACTCATAAAGAGTTGAAAGAGAAAAGGAAAATGCAATGTGTTCATGGCATAGAGGATAAGTATCCTATATCTCCATATGAAAACATATTAAGTAGCAGATGAGAGAGAGAGCGAGATCAGAATAGAACCCACAGGTGGATGTTTGATAGGTGGAGGGAGTGAATATAAATGCAGGCAGCACAGCGGGGAAGTGAAGCCGAAGCAGCGAGGAAGCAGGAGCAACAGCATCAGAAAGCAGCATCATTAGAGCGCAGTGCAGAGAGCAGGTAAACACAGGAGGACATACGAGCCGGCTAATTAGGCAGGAGTTTTCTTAAGGGGGATATATATCGGCTTCTGCCAAGGTTTGCTGCCAGAGCATCACATACGCTATATTTAATGAGCGTGAAACACCAAAATGCAAGGAAAAGCCCAGAGGATACTTTTAAAGTAAACTGTCAGGGTAAGCGATGTACAGTACACTACTCTACATGGCCAAATGTTTGTAGACACATGATGTGAGTGTATGGACAACGCAAGGGCGTAACTTTGGGATCAACATTAAGGGGGGGGGGGGGGGGG
>NC_048428.1:9427690-9428045 GCF_013103735.1 Etheostoma cragini | reverse complement strand
AGAAGCACTTTGGAAAATCCCAGAATGGATTATTAGGGACCCCCCAGCTGCCCTGTATACTATGCCTGTGACACAACCTTATACTCATTCCAAAATCATAGTCATTAATAAGCTTCCATATCAGCCTCCACTCCTCTGGCAAGAATTTCCATCAGGTTTTGGCTGCAGAGATCCCCCCTACCCCCCTCCATTTAACCTTATCAGTGAGGCTGTGCACTGATGTGGGCCAAAGAGGCCTGGCTCGCAGTCGGGGATTCATCCCAAAGGTGTTGGGCTGAATTGGGTTGAGGTTAACGCTCCGTGTAGGCCAGATACGTTGTTCAACATGAAACTGGGAAAAATGTGTTGTTTTTAT
>NC_048428.1:9413130-9427590 GCF_013103735.1 Etheostoma cragini | reverse complement strand
CACACACACACACACACACACACACGTTGGATGAGTGGAAATAGGCCATCCACACTTTTTACCATTGAATGAAACAAAATTGTGAACAATGCAAAGGAATTTGCACTAAGATGAGAACACAAAAGGAATAGGGAATTTTCAATTCCTTTTTTTAATTTCCTTTTTTTTTAACTAACACCCTACTTGTTTGTTAAAACCTTACCATTCATAAAATGTGTTGCACCCAGTTTACGGGAAAGGATCTCATTGATGTAATATTCAGTCAAGATTATTATGCAACAATTGATTCCAGGATGTGTTTCAAAGTCACACCCTCGTGTCTGTCCGTAAGCTGCATACAGTAGCCTGCACGGGTGTGTGTGGAAATAAAATATAGCATTGGCTCTCCAAATTGATCAAATGACTAAACGTATACATTTAATTTGACATGAAACACATTTAATCTACTGTTAACGGCTACAACACTTCATCAGTAGTTGTCCCTAGAGATAGAGAAAGAATCAATAACACTTTACACCACTTACAAAAGGTGACAGAAGGACCTGAATAAAATAATAAGTAAATATAGTATATAAATAACAAGTCACAGACTACACAAATATTTCAATTTCCTGAAATGATCAAATATGCAACAGTACGGTCCAGTTAGCATATAGCCTTATTATACATTGAATAATGAGATCTGTGTTATGACACTAACTGGCTGTCACAGAAGGGAGACACACACATTATTTTCAACAATTAACTATCATTTATTGGAGAAAATAACATTAACATGCAGCAAGATAGTTACAATTATGCTGCCTTTTTTCTACAATAATCTATCCAGGAAGATATACTTGGTATGAAAATTATTCAGGCTTAGTTGTTTTAATGTGAAATTGTTAACTACACCGAGAACTTTGAAAATAAAATTAATTAATAAATTCCATGACTCATAAATTTACTTTTACTTACTCCTCCCTGTGTCACCAGATGCCTCCTTTCCAGAATGAACAATCCAGAAAAAAGGAATTTATCAAGGTCACAGGATGTTACAGTAAGTGTGTATGAGCTCAAACAAGCCAAAACACTAGTTTGACTCCATTTCCTCCCAACATTTTGACTTGTTCAGCAACTTTTGTCAACAGCTCCCTCACCACTTTGAGTGTTTTCATCTGGTATTAGGAAATTATTATTGTCTTATTATTGTCCCTGATTGTCCTATAAAGCTACAGTTCTTTGTCAAACCCTCATACGTTCCTAACATTGATTAAATTCAGTTGCAGTATTGTTAGAGAATTTGAAATGAGAATTTTGAGCATTGCCCTGCACAGGGATCACTCTGCTCAAAGTGTCAAATGACTGTAAGCTCCATTTCATCTATCTATCTATCTATCTATCTATCTATATATCTATAACAGTCTGAGCTTTAATTCAACATGAGGCTGTGGAGTGGAGAACTTATTTTTTGTCTTTTGTCATCCCTTGTAACTCGGTGTATGGCTAGAGAAATGTCATATAAATAAAGTTAATTATTAGAATACAACATTACTATAATAAGGGCAGCTTCAATGCATTATTCAGGTTTTGTTAAAGGGTCAACCTGTTTAGAGGGACAAGTTATGCTATCATTTGTTATTTTATTTGTTGTAAGCGCCTGCTTTTAAATACATTCCAGTGTTTGATACTCTCCTACGTGAAGTAGTTGTCATGCACAGTGTCTCTAGATAGAAGATGCACAGTACAGCATGCAAAATGTACTACTACAATGTATTCCTTACAAATACTTGATTACATTCCTGTCTGAACATTGCCAGCCTCACCCATCTAGAACTTGATGGTGGCCATTACAAACAGTAATGATATGCTATGCTTTATGCACTTGTTCCCATTTTTGATTTGAATCCTCAACATTACAGTAGAATGCAAAACCATGGAAAGTAAAAGGTGAAACGAAGAGAAAGTTTGCATCAGCAGCACTCAGACGATAACGACAATGAAAGTGAAGGAAATGTGGCGATTTGAACACTTCTGACGTTCTGTGTCTCAACATAGCGCGCACATAGTTTGTAAGTGAATCACAACGCACCAGGAAACGAGAGGAGTCTTGACGTGGAACATCATCTCTGTGTTTGATGGCAGTTGTCATGGTTACTGTGGTCACATTATGGGTCCCAAAGTGCAATGCTTCCTGACAACACCGTCATAATCTGATGGATTTCTTTAATTACTGCAGGCTCCAACACTGTAACACACACACACACACACACACACACACACACACACACACACACACACACACACACACACACACACACACACACACACACACACACACACACACACACACACACACACACACACACAAAAACATTTACCATGAATTATCAGTCAAAAGTGTCAGTGTTGAGTCAAGTGTTAAAGTGTCCAGGTATTTATGTGAGTCCAGGTGTGTGTGTGTGTGTGTGTGTGTATGTCCTCTCTGCCCTATTTCTTCCTCCCCCCGAGTGAGGAGTTGTATAGTCACCATGACAGCTTTTGTGTATTGCTGTAGCAATTAGGATTGAAACTTGTAGTACAAAAAAATTGTCAATACATATGGTTATATAATGTGATTCCTTTGCATAGGAGGTCAAAATATGCAACAAGGAAGTGATGTTGCAGATGCACACCTAAATCTTGTTGTTTTGCCTAGTTCACTGTATGTCTCTCTGGGGAATGGTTATGTCTGGGTTTATGTGTTTGTCACGTCTGTAAGGTGTGTGTGGCCCCGTGTAGCTTGTAGACAACGTTCCCTTGTCTTGCAGCTGATTTAGCGATGGATTAGGGCTGAAGAGATTGCGTCGGCCCATGATCTTTGATCTAGGAGCGACCTGATTGTACCTAACTTTTCACCTTGTCTCATTTTACTAACGACATAGTGTTTCTGGAAATTCCACCCCAACGTAAAGATTACAGAAAATGTAAACTCTGAAACTGTCAGCAGCAAATTACATTATCACCACGCTGACAGTACCCTGAGTAATTATTTTTAAATCATTTTTATCTTCCTCCTCTTGACCATGCAGACATTAAGTTCGGCTAAGAGAATGTGGAGTAAGTCAGTGACAGTCAATAAGCTGTATAACGAACATGAGAGCTTTAGGATCCAGCTAGTACGCTTCACTCACTTTGTAAAAAAACTACTTTCTGGAAAGCCAAAAAAAAAATGTCAGAACTCACATTCTTTCTGAAGCTCTTATGAGCACTTTGGCATGTTGACTGTATATTGTATTGACCAAACTACTGGAACAATATTATAACAAGCGTTTTCTAATTCTTTTTAGCCATTATCAACAGTCCATTAGTCACTGGCTCCGATCCTAATAGCCATGGTCACATTCCAATACTAGGGTCAACTAGGTACATATTCATTTTGTGGAGTAGGTGGACAATAAGTAACTTACTATAACTAACTATAATTACAACTATTATTTTTTTCCCCGCAGATGTTGACGCTTAATATTAAAACAGTGTTTTGGCACTACTGTATACTGGGTTTCCTGTGTTCTCCTCTTTTTATCTAATTGCATGCTTCCACTTGATCAATTAAACCTTTCTATTTCCTTTACAGTAAATGCACAGTTGTGCTTGCATTTATAAGCACTTGCATTTGCTACTAAATCCTAATGATGTATAAAGCTTTTTAGCAGTGCATGTCATTTTTATTCATTACAAGACTAGATGTGGTCATTTGCATTTTTTAAATGCAATGTACCTTATGAAATAACAAATACTAAGAAAATCACTGACCTACTCAGAGCCATAAAATCCTTTGGATTGGCTCACTAAGAGAGGCAGTGGTCAGGGAGAATAAATTAGACCTAATAAATTATTGAAACTGTCAATTAGTGAACATGGGCAAGTCGGCAGAGCTGAGGAGTCCCCCTCAGACCACCAGCACTAAAACTCTAGGAGGGTTATGCAATGACTTGCACTTACCCTAATAGAGTAGACTGCACCACTTCTAATTGTGTGTCTACAGCAGCACTCAATATGAACCTGTTCGCCTTATATGTGGAGTATAGGCTACAGCCACATTTCCCCTTTTGTGTGTGTGTGAAGCACACATGAGCGTGTAAGGGTTAAAATGCAGTTTTTCGCCATCCATCCGAACTAAACTTTTTCACCTTATTTCATGTGAGAGCAAAGTGAAACCTCTGCTGGTGAGGACGGAAGTAAAATCACATGCTGCGGTTGCAGAGCAGCGTTACACAGGACGTAGGGAAAGGACTGCAATCCCTGCACTCCAACAACCACCAGGACGCGGCGGGAATAGTTGGAGGACCACTGCGTCTGTGTCCACAATGTAAACGAGACCAAACTGAGCATCTGGGCAGCGATGAAGACACGCGAGAGTGTCACTTTCCCACTCGGGCTCGAATATGAATGAAGAATGACCAATGGTGAGTAAAGAAAGCGTACCGAGCGTGGCGGTTACCTCAAGTGGCCTGAAGTGGTGACGCACTGATTAAAAATTACATTAAACACCCCAAAATCTATTGGAATTAAAGCCGAAGTCAGGTCCGTTTCTTTAGCACACATTCAAAGTTTAACAACGGAATGATCCGTTTTCGGAACTACTTACCGGGAGCTGACTGCACGTGCATCCGTCCACTTGCCTTCTCCGCCGAGGGACTGGCTTATTTACGGAACGTTGAAGGCTTTGTTTTCCCAACAGGGGAATTCCGTGTGAATAACATCCTACTAGCAAGTCAAAAGGAAACTGAAAAAGTTTGGGATTTACGGGAATTGGCTTCGGGTTTACAGGAATTGATAGATGGGTTGGGCTGCTTTAAATTCCACAACTATAAATCACGTTTACGTCTAGTAGCAAGGTAGATATTCAGATTATTTATATGTAAAAGTAGGCCTAGGACTAAAAGTAAGAAACACTAAATTGCAAGTTTAACGTTTTGGGAAACTTGGGTGAGAAGTATACATTTTTTTTTTTTAAATTAAAAAAAAAATTATAACGAGCCTACATAGTGTTTATTTAGGCTAATATTATTGGATTCAATCACGTGTAAGCAGCATTATAATTGTGTGGTTGGTCAAAGTGTGTCTGTTTCCAATTACAACACTGTAGGGTAGCTTATCTATAGTCATGTAGGCCTACCATGCTGTTTTGTGTGTTAAATATTAATCTGCAAAGCTATCAAATAAAAAGTGGAGTGAAAAAAAACTGCCTCATAACTGTACCTAAATAAATGTACTTTCCATTAGTTAAATGTGGCATTATGCCTTCGGGTAGGCCAGCCCCCCCCATTGAAGATCTCTGCTCTTGGCTATTGTTCTGCCTTTTAGAAGTTGTAATGATGGCAGCAGGTATTTTGCAGCAGGTTTATTTATCTTTTGGGAGGGGGGGCGTTTTTAGGCCTTTATTGACAGGGCAGGTGGAAGAAATGAAAGGGGAGAGAGGGGAATGACATGTGGCAAAGGGCGGCAGGCCCGAGTCAAACCCTGGCCCGCTGCGTCCAAGAGCAAGACCTCTGTACATCCCGCTCT
Organism: Etheostoma cragini; assembly: GCF_013103735.1. Lineage (NCBI taxonomy): Eukaryota > Metazoa > Chordata > Actinopteri > Perciformes > Percidae > Etheostoma > Etheostoma cragini. The sequence continues at coordinate 9,422,061 of NC_048428.1, read as the reverse complement.
ACCAACCGAGCTATCCGGGCACCCGTGTTGAAGTGTCAGGTCACACAAATTATAATTTGTGTTCCTTGACAGAATGAAAAACAGAATAATTTCCCTTTAGTGGTTTTACCGGTCTATATAATAAAATAAAAATAAAGAGTGCCTCAGCAAAAGTGAGAGAGTTAGACTGCTTTCTGTGAAAAATGAATGCACGATTGGGGCCGAGTGTTTTTGGGGCTCATTATATTATGAATTATTATGAATTATTATTATTATATGATAAATGCTCAACTGTATTACATGTAACATGTTTTGGATTAGTCTACTGACCTCTCCGTCTCCCGCTCTCCCTGTATCCCTCGCACGGCCCCCATGAACTCTCAGCCTCTTCTCTGCAACAGTTTCCTTGTTCTTCTGCTTCTACCTCTATCTCTGTCCTGTGACAGCAAAAGGCCTCTCAGAGAAGTAAGAGACGACTGGTTATTCGTGGAAACTCTTCTAAGTCCCGCAGTAAGTAAGACAACAAGTATTTATTCTACCATGCTGCATACAAGGTTGTTGTTGTCATCCCGAAAGAAGCGGGCATGACAGCCAGCTCAAGGAATCAATCCCATCTAATGTAGAATGGATGCATCGCAGTCTTTCAGCACAGAATAGTTTGACTTTATAGGCAATATGTTGTAGACTTTTTTCCTGAGTTACACTGATAAGATGAACCCAGGTAACAGTTATAATCCTTTAATGATCTAATCAAAAGGAAGGAGATGGAAATACTGTAAAGAAAATAAGGCAAGATAGAGCAGCGCTTTCAAAAACCGCCGTCACTGGAGTTGTGGATCTTGCAAAAGCAACTGCAACCAGATACTAGGTATTAGATTTTTCCTTTTTTTTTTTTACATTCAGTCAGGTGAACTTTCCCTTCTTCCTTCATTTTTCTTTTATATTAATAAAAGGTATCGGTTACGAAAGCTGCAGCCTGTCAAACATGGGAACTAAATCAAAACAAGGAATGATGCTGGTTTGAACATGTTTCATCAGAAAAATAGACATTTGCAGGGTGAAAGATGACAAGTTCGATTAACATCTGTAATTCCTCAGAAAGCCCACAGCTGCCAGCTCCCAGCTGTCTGCCAGTGTCAGAAACCGATTCAGTGGTCTCGAAAGTCATTGTACATTCTTCAAAGTTCAGACAGTTGCTCAAATATTACAGAGGAACCATTATGTTATATTTACTGACTTTTAAACAATTGTTTCTTGGATCAGGACAATTAATTGTAAACAAAGTGTCACCATTTTTGGTTTAAATATAGTTCAATATGACCTAAATAGACCAAAACACTTGCTTTGAAAGCTTTACAATCTTCTTCCTCAAACATAATTAACAAAGGCTTACACTTAAAACTAGCTGACCTCTTCCATAAAAAAATAGTCATTGATATGACTAATATTTACCACTGTAATGCTTTCATCCATTCAAGTATGAAAGAATCGCAACCTTGCTGCGAAACACATCCTGCCCAGTACTGAAACAGAAGCTTCGCAACTGCACGTCAGACAACGCGGTGAGTAACGGGTATTCTGTAGTTGTAAGCAAAGTGTTTTTTGAATTCATGTCTTTTGCTTTTTATTGGTATATAATTTTATTATTGCTTGTGTGGTTAAAATATTATCAAAAATGTGCACATACGTGGCCATTAAGGCTGCTCCTGATCTTCATTTGGTATCTACACACATACCTACTGTTTGAGGAAATTCCATCAAGCTTACATTTCAATATAAACCAAAAAGTAAGGAAATTTGTGTTTTTGTAGATTATTTCTCTATGGCAACAGTGCTACCGTTGGAAAGCCTGTTTAGTTCCCTTTCAAATGGAGCATTTGTGGGTTGAGCAGCAGAGCTGAGTATGTGGGTTGCACCCATGAAAATGAAAACATTGACAGATCTTCTCTGCCAACGCCAAACAGCTTATTCTGCCGTTGACTCGTTTGGCGGATTGGATGATTGAAGAAATGTATTCATTTCACAAACAGGAGCCTCGGTATCGTGTGGAAGAACCATACACATCCACAATAGCTTGGCACCTCCTCCTCATGCTGGACACCAGCCTGGTGGAAGAATGTGATGGCATCCCATTCTTCCACCAGCATGTGTCACAAGTCAGCCAACGTGGTTGTGTTGGTCACTCTGGCACGAACTACACGCCCAATCAGGCACCTGATTGGCAGCACCTGGGGTTACCAGAAGCTCAAAACAAGTGTCCATAGCAACAGCAAAATAAACTGTTTGGCATCGACAGAGAAGATTTGGCATGTGTTTCATGGGTGCAAACCACATACTCAGCTCTACTGCTCATCCCACAAATGTATGTTTCTGACAAATGGGGCAACATGTAAAAAGGGAACAGTATAATATTAATTGCCAAAAAGCATTCTTACCACAGAGAAATAATCTACCGAACACAAATGTCCTTAGTTGATGTGTCAAGTTTATGTTTGGCGATCGCTTTAAGAAAATTTAGGTAAAATGACATTATTTACCAGACTACAGGAAACCAGATATAAGTCTCATTCCACACTTTTGTGAAAGATTTGCTGAAAGGAGCACCCCTAGCACCCCATCATGATCACCCACCCACCCATCATTTGGTCAACTGCATGGAGCATAATTTTCTGCACAGTCAGCTGTTGTATAACCATCATGATGGATAGCAGCTGTTATCCAGGCCAAAGGTGTCAATCTTTGTGGTTCCTGAGGGTGTATACTGTATGACTCAAATGTTGACTGGCATACCTCTGTTCTGCAGGATATTGTGAGCCCCTTGCACTTCCTAGCCTGCAAAATGAAGACTTTAAGCATTCCCCACACGGATGGCCTGGTCAGGTCTGTTCTGGGCTCATTACGTTGCCCTTGTTCTGAGAAACCGGTAAGTGTATGCACATTCATTTGTTCAAATCACACAAATGTGAATGTTATTCATAAATGTAGTGTTTTATAATCGAACTAGAAGGGGCAGGAGTAAGGTGACTAACTTAAGAAACTGATCATTTTGGTTTCCGTGTGAGATATTGGCACATTTAACTGGCAAGGACAGTGGAATTTTGGCATGCTGTGGTGTTTCATTTAGGAATATAGTAGGTGACTCAGTGAGAGGTTATACAGGCTGATGGTTGTGTCAGTGTTTTCAAACATTAACCTTTTGGTACACAATTTGTTTACTTGGTGCTAGGCAGAGGCCAGCTACAGCACAAAATGTTGCTTTATGCTTTTTAAGGCACTGCAATGGACAAAACAGTTTGACAGTTTAAAAGCAGGGGCTAGAAATGAACACAGTAATTTGGGAGCTGCTTGGTTCCTCAACTTTTTCGTCTTTCTGAGTCACACTCAAATGCCACGTCTGGAAATATGAACAGCATTCTGAAGTGCATGTTTCCAAAGAGATGCAGTACAAATAAAACAAGTTGGAATTACATTACTATTTTTCCACATTTGATGGGAAACCCCACCCACTTTACCCCTAAACCAGTTATGTTTAAGCCACCTGTACTTTTTTTTTTTTTTTTTTAACAGTGCGTGATCAGAATCAAATGTGATGATTCAGACCCACCGTTGACGTCTGAGTCATACAGTGAAGCAAACCAGGGCATCTGTAGAGCCCCAGGCTTTACCAGACCAGTACAGGCTGAAAATACTGGCTCCTGCTGTGACATGGTTTTTGAACTTTTTTGAAGGCTTGCGTTTCAAAAAAACATGCCGTACTTTGATCACACTAGGCAGAATAGTAGTCAGTCAGGGTTGTCAGAAGTCCGACTTTGATTTGTCCAAGACAGAGCATGCAGTGAGCCTTGTTTCCCTTTGTTGATAAGGGATATATATATATATATATATATATATGCATCAATAATGTGTGTATTGCAATTGTAGAACATATCACATTGTAATTAAGCATTCTACCTAACTAATGTTCATGAGCTCATAGGGACAATCGCTGCTCGTTATGAGGGATGATCACTAAGTTACACGTTGTGTTTGTGTGTTGACTATGGAATAGACCAAAGACCCAAATGTGAGGTTGAAGAGGAGGGTGACGAGACAAAGAAGAAACGAGCAGAAACAATTGAAAAAAGGGACTAAAAAACTTTGCAAAGCCAAGGCACTCCTGTCTGCCATGACCACATGCTACCAGATGCTGAACACTATTACAATGGACACCTGAGACCAAACTTAAGCTCAATGTGAAGCTACAAAAAGACACGCACGTCTTCCCAGTTCTTCCAGACTACGCAGTCTTCCATTGGAATATGGAAGATGAAGCTTCTACTTTATTTAAGCTAGCTTGTCAGGTAACTGAATCTCTCTCTTGCAACGGTTTTGAATGTATAGTACTACTGACTCTTCTGATAAGTTTCCAAGCTACACAGACACAAGCTATTAACCCAACTGGAAAAGAATGTTTCGAGGCCGTCCAACATAGTGGACTCTGGAACCGTGCTTTGGGCCATCTGTGTGCCGCATACACCACCCACCACGCTGGAGAATTCACAAGAATGTTTTACGGACTCCACAAACGGTGGATGATGCACAGCACAAAGAAGCTCTTAAATGCAGAAGGTGTATTCTTAAGGAAAATGTTAAGATTTAAAGCTACAAACATGCAGCTAGAAGGATATTTTTAAGCTAGTGAAAGAATATGCTAGGACATTTACTTAGCAATGACAAGCCAAGCATGACAGTTTTACTTTCACTTTGGATTGCAATGACTAGCCCTGGCACATCTTTGCAATCTAAAGTGCCTTTGTTAGTTTTTGACTGGGGAGTTGTTTTAGGCTGTGTGTCAAGTCATTGGTACTCTTTAAAATGACATTGGATTGATTAATCATTGAGTGAGATTAATACTTTAAAATCACATTCTGCCACAGATGGCTGACTTCAGCTCACACACACACACCAGACTCTTGTCTGGGATACATCCAAGAAGCATTCCTGTCACATTCAGTTGGTTCTTTAATTAGTAATAATAGTCCTAACAGTACTGAATTGTAGCTTAGGATAATTGTGGTTTGAGTACAAAAAACACAATTAATTCCTGTTTGTATTATTGTATATGACCCATGGCATTTGTACTCCAAATATATTTTTCCACCTAAAAGAAAGTAAAGCCTTACGTGTTACTTTGTACTCATTAACTGAAATTATCTACAGTATTACAACACTATTTCTTTCTTCTTGCTTTATCTTCAACATACACTCACAATTCCTTCACAGCAGTCTTCATAGAAATTTATTAATGGTGGATATACATGCCATCAAGTGCACAACCGTATCCAGGCTTTAATAAGTACAAGAAAACACACCTGTCCAGTCTGTTCAAACCTTTCTTGTTGTGTAACATAGTTTGCTTATTTAAACTTTCAACAAATTCCTTTACTTTTCAAAGGTTAAAATAGTGTGGCGGTTAATGAAGATAACCTATGCACCTCAAGTTGAGGCCTTTCCTAGTGTCCCACCTGTAAATGAACTGTGTGGGGTCATAAATAGTGTCTTTTATATCAACCAGAGTGGATCAACCATACGCAGCATGTATGATTGCAGTGTTGCACTCATTGTTGCCTCAATGCAATGAATACTGACTCAATTAGAAACACTGTCAAGGAAAAAACAAATGCAACACATCCAGCTGCATTTGGGTTTTGTACAAATCCAAAGCAAAACATTTTAATTCCATTGAGCTTTAACAAAAGAGATGCAGTCATTGTTCATTCAGTAAAATGAAAGGGAATAAGAAAATAAATAATTATATAGTATAAAATAACGGGGAATAAAAGGGTTAAAGTAAATGCTACATTTGTCTAGAAATGTCAGGCTTGTGATGGTAACATAAAAGACAGCTGAAAACAAACTTTCCCTGTAAAAGGGACCTTAAAAAGGGAGCACTGAGCTTTTTACCGCGAGTTCATTTTTGGACTGGTCCCTGTCAAAATATTGATATCTTTCCAAAATTACAACACTCTTCCTTTAGGAAAAAACTCTTTTCTTCAGTAGTCAATCATATTGCACTTCTGTAGGAACATACTTCTGAGGAATTGGAGGCAAACGGGATTAAGGAATGCGTTTCAAATCATGGTTGACCGGGGATTGAGATGCAGAGGCAATCACACCCAACCCCGATGAGTCACCCAACCGTGGTCCTCTAGCTCCTCATTCAAATTTTACAACCCATCTCTTTGTTTTCATCTACTCTCTTACTTATCTCTCCTCTACTGTATTCTAAGGATGCACCACAAACTTTCAACTGCTGATGCCGACATTCCAAGTTCATAATCCTTGTGATGGCCTCTAGTTTCAGGGCAATAATGTGTATGTGTATGAGATGGAGGAAACAGCAAAGCAATGCTGTACCAGCAGTAAGGAGGTGAACTGAAAATACTGGGCTGTGTGTCGTGCTGTGTATGTGTCAGCCATATGAGCTACAGATATCATGACCCTTACCAGAGTTTAACACGACTTTATACCAGATCAGTTTGCCAACGAAATTCATTAGCCTTCAATCATAGTTATTTATTGAAGATTCTGGTTATTATATTTGTGTTCGGAAAATGGCAGAATGCGTACTAATAAGAAATTGTAAACTATCTAACAGGACTGAACAATGTGATACTTTTGGAATGGGCCAGCGAAATGCATGAAGACTAAAACAGCAACAAGAAAAGAAAACACAGCAACAAAGGGTTGCCTGCCGATTACACAACTTTACTGCCCTGAAAATGCACCCGAGTAAGAGAATGCCTGCTTTTTTTGTCAAATACACATCCTCCTGATCCCACACTCACAGCAGAACTTGGCAGACTCTACAGGGTACTTGGTCCCACAAGCATGACAGAACTTGGACTTCATCCCACCATTGTTCACTTCGTCGCCGCCATCGACGTGATTCCTGAAGACATTCAACAAACATGTGAAAAGGTTAGAAATTAAGTACTTTGAGTTGTTATTTAATTTTCTTTTTTTTTTGTAATTATTTTTGGGGGATTTTCCCTTTTACTTGAAAGTGATAGTGGATAGACAGGAAAGGTGGGAGAGAGATGGGGGATGACACGCAGCAAAGGCCTGCAGGTTGGACTCAAACCGGGGCCGCTGCAGAGGACTGAGCCTACGTGGGGCGCACGCTCCTGGATGAGCTAGAGGTCGACCCGCTTTGAGTTGTTTGATGACTTTTCAGTCCAGGGCTGATACTGTTGATACCAGACTATGAAGGGGTTTTCATAATATTAAGATACTCCCGACACCTTCAAGTCTTTTGTGATAACAGCAATCAGGCATGGCTGTTAGATTAGAAAATGCTTGAGCTTTGGGTGTACTGTAGTCTTGCACTTTGCACTTGCAATTATAAAAATTGGGATATCACTATTAATTTTGATATTTTTTACAAGTAAAATTACAAAAGTTACGGGGAAACGCATCAAAATAGATTCTTAAATTAAACAAGTTTTCTTAAAACACAAGGTTTATGTCAACTGACTGTCATATTGGACTGGACTAACATGAATAAATAATGTCTACAAAACAGGACATGTTTTACTGGTTGTACAGTATAAAATAAATAAATGAAAGAACAGGACCCAACTTTTCTTTCTCTCTCTGATAGGTTCCGTTTTGTTGTTTCTATTTCTTCACTAATACTTTCACTCTGTTGAAATATGCACACACGTGGTATGCTCCATAGGGTTTGTCACGTAGTGGCCCCGTGCACTAACATGTGCAAGTGGCACGTTAACTGGCCAATGAACCAGGAGCATTTCAAGCGGGCTAACTAAGCCACACAGTCTACGGATGGGACGCATCACTCCACAAAATAAACTAAATATAGCATACTTATTGCGATACTTTTGATATATTGCGATAACGATATTGAGTGTATATATCTTGCACTCCTAGTTTACTGCAAGCACTTCATGACAATTGCACCGATATATCATATTTTTAAGCTTTATTTTATGAAGCTGGCAGTGTCAGCACTCCTGTCACCTAGGTAAACGCTGCCTGAAGGATTTGGGGGAATGTGATTTGTCTGCTAGATATTGCGATTCAGGATTCTGTTTTTAACTTTAGATTGCACCTTCTTTGATCATGTAAAATAAAGCAATAAATAAAGAAATAAATGAAAAATCCACTAAAAAAAGGATATTTTTTTAAACAATCTGTGATATGTAACATTATTCCTGCATTTATCTTATAAAAAAAACAGCAAAAATATTAAAAAGAAGAATAAAAATTGTTTAATCAAATGGTACAGCAAACATTTAACTAAACTTCACATTTGATTAATCGTGTCTTCACAATTAGCTAATCGTATTCTTTCAAATCGCGATTTCCATTTGACAACGATAAATCGTTCAGCCCTAGTAAAAGCAATTTGGAACTGTATGGCCTGCATTTTTATTAACGAGTAATTATGTAAGTTGTACAGCTGGTTTTGTCTGAGGCAGATAAGGCACCATTCAGTAACCTGGTGAATCAACACATTTGTTCAGTATGGGAACAGATTGGATTCTACAGTTGAATGCAATACAACACAAAACCACAAGAGGTCAGGGAAGTTTAACGAGACTCTATGGTGGTTGTATCGCTTTTCTTCATTCATTCTCACATTACTTTTTTCTGAGCAAACCTGTTGCTGGTAGTAAACTGACTCACCTAGATATGAAGGTGTCTACTTTCTTCTTGTTGAGTGCTATTCCAGTCGGAGCGTTCCTCACAAAGCCAGAGCTCCCTGCTCGGGTCTTGCTTCCCACACTGAGGGGTAAAACAGAAGAGGAGAAAGACAATGTGGGGATGTGTAAAATGCACTTACAATTATGGGTTTATAAAGCCTGAACAAAGTTTAAAACTGCAATTTTCAGATTCAAAACTCACATGTAACCTGTTATGATAATGCCTCTTATTCCTATTGTGTGT